>NW_028187224.1:1970341-2102841 GCF_057381845.1 Rhamphochromis longiceps
TCGACGCCTCATTAGAAGAATCATCTGGACATTTGTGAGGAACTCTAACCAAGAAAGCAACGTCACACAGATCCAACAGACAGTTTCCATGACTGCAAGTGTTGAGTGGAAAAATGCTACATTGCATTATTGCATCCTCTCACCACAGGAGGCGCTGTTGGCACCACTGATTGCTGATCAGCTGTTCTCTGATGATCTGATTGATACTGTGAATAACGGGACTCACTGAACTCTGTGACACAGTGAAGATTACAGAGTTTAACTTCACCCTTTAAGACTGACCACAGAACCAAGTCCGCCAGAGCTTTTGTTATATTTTTACATGCTGTGGAGCCATTTGTGGGAGCATTTCAAGTTGCTATACATCAATACAACTGTTATAGCCCTAATTTTAATAATATGTATGCATTAAGTCCATAGTAACTACATAAATTGCAAAAAAAACCTCTGCTCATCCATCTCTGTGTGTATCAGGATACATTTGGTTCATAATACACAGAAAAATCAGAGTTATTACCTGTAATAAATGTGAAAGATTCCTGCAGTGATAACCAGGCAGGACTGAAACACATCCAAGCTGTCACCACGGTAACAGCACCGCCCATCCACAGGTGAGGGGAGGAGCAAAAAGAGGGACTTTGACCATTTTATACTAAAAACACTCAACTAATGTTTCTAATATGAAACAAATAAGCCCACATTAATGTGAGCGTTTATTAAATAATAATAATGATGATTTCCTCCTGATCTCATTTCCACAGCAGAGAAAACTGTGGTGTATATTGAGGTGGAGGGTGTGGTCTGTGGCTCAGGTGTAGAGTGAGGGTGGGGTGCACCACAGCAGCATGCTGGGACTGCTGAGGGTGGAGGAGGGAGTGATGATGACATCAGAGCTGCAGCACAGAGACCAGTGAACACACAGTCTGTTCATCTTTGCATAGATACAATATACAGCACAATATTGAATGACAGACACGCTGTGGGAGCTTCCACAGATACACTGACGTCAGCATCCAGAGTCCTCCTGCTGCTCCCCCCTCAGAGCCCCGTGATCAGCACCAACACATTCAGTTAGATGACAGAGTCCAGCTGCAGCTAGAATCAGCTCCCCTCTGTGAACAACAGCACAGCGTCAGTGTTTCACACTCAGTGAAAGGAGGAAACAGCAGAAGAACACCATGTGTGCTACGTTTCCCAGGACACACTACAAACTGCACAAATACAGAGCAGCACGTGGAAGGACCTGGAGCTGCATTTACAGAGCTGCAGACAGCGTGATGTCCTGTATGGACAGGTGGAAGGAACCAAGTCCTCAGCTGGAACACCCGTGTTTGTCCACAGACAGGAAACACAGCAGGAAACTTCCTCACAGAAGTGCAGCTCATGGATAACACACTTCCTGTCAGTCAGAATGAGGCTGCAGCCAAACACAGAAAGGTGTTTTTGTCCAGATGAGCCCAGAGAAGAAACACGAGTGTTCACAGACATCAGAAGCTCAGAGAGGTGAAACATGAGGTTGGAGTCCTCGTCAGCATCCAGAAGAGCTGCTGTGAAACCCTGAGTACTCATGACAGACTCTGATGGCACAAACACATCATGATTCAAACAGAAAGACAAACATGGAGCTCCTGATCCTCCTGCATGAGAACAAGCTGACATGAGCGCTGTGTCTGAGAGTGTCTCCCTGTCACAGTGACAATAACACAGCTGCTGCTCACAGTCATTAAACTGACCTGAGGTCAGCTGTGCTCCTTACATATGAACCATGTGACCTCACATCAGTGCTGTGGATGACTGTAGTCATAGAAGAGTAGAGCTGTAGCAGGTGGTGTGAGGAGGAGGTGGTGTATTCTAGTTAACGCAGTACTGAAACACTCCAGCAGAGGGCGCTGTTAAGTCCTTATTGTAACACAGTTACTGTGTGCAGTTAGACTTCATACATAATCTGCACTTATTTCCATCAGACATGCTGTCAGGAAATGATTGGTTTCTATTGATTCTACTTCCTGTTGACTCGTTTGATGACAGTGAAACAATCACAGCTGATTGTGTGATGATGTAAACTGTCACTGTTACATTCAGTGTGTGTGACATAATGTTAGTGCAGGCTGATAACAGCCTGGTTCTGTTAGAAACACATGAACGTGTCCATAGATCAGTGTGTGTTTAACATGAGAGCTTCAGCCCTGCTGATGTGTTAAATAAAGACATGCAGGAAAACTGATGAGACTCTGAAATAACTCTTTATATTTATAATGTAACTCTGCATCAAAAGAACAACAAAGGATCCCAGACAGGTTTCTGTGAACAAAGACCATTCTGATGTTTCTGTGTTTCTAACACTTTGACATTATTAGTAAACAGACTGCAGTGAGCAGCATTTATAAAGAGCTTCTATATAAAGATATGACAGCTGTTTGACAAGTTTATCACTCTGTGTTTGGACCTGATCAGTCCAGCTGTTTACTTGAAACATGTTCATTTACCTGTTCTGTTATATTCATGTTCTTGTCTCTGTTGAAAACACATTTTAATGTCCCTCAGATTTTTCTCCCAGATGAATAAATATAAAAATGACACAAACTGACTGCAGCTACTTTTTGTCCTTTCTGTCAAAAACCTTCATGTGACTCATGAGAGACACGTTTCAGCTGTTTGTGACAGATCAGAGGCCAACAAGTCATTTATAACACTTTCCATCATTGTTTAAAGTTCTCAGTGTTGCTGCGTATAGGATCTCCCAGCATCATCACTGTGCTGTCCAATCATTGTGTGCGAGGTTACCCTTATAGTGCGATGTGTGTTTGCACAAAGAGAAGCATGTGTGTCAAATATAAATAAGCACAGAACAGAAACAGCTGCTCGTTTCTTCTGTTTAGAGTCAAGTTAGTGTTTTGTGTCTTTGTTTGAGGCCTGATGTCGAGCAGAGGTGTGTGTAACTGCACTGCTCTGTTATATGTGTGAAGTGTGTGCTTCTCTTCAGCATCATCTTTGTCACTGCTGATTCCTTTGTGTCATCATGTGTTGAGAAGAGAGAACAGTTATAACGGAGGAGCAAAAGGAAGCCCTGAAATCTGCATCAACAAGGAAGTGTTGGCTCACCAGTGATCCCAGCAGAGCCACTGGTTTGGCTCCAGTTGTTCTAGATTCAATGATGTTGTTGCTACAGATACATGTCAGCATCTTTATTGAATTTAATATGAAGCAGAAATGGTGTCATTAGGAGAAGAAGAGGAGAACAAGTCCGGCGAGGAGGCAGCAGCTCTTAAAGATGAAACAGCAGCTCAGCCCTGAGCTCAGAGAGCTGCACATGAAAAAGCTCCTCAAGCAGATCCTGTCAGAGGTTTGTCATCAACAGGAGGAACTGTTCACATCATAGGATGAAGATGCTGTCAGCTGGATGAAGAAGGTTATTTAATGCAAACGTTCACACTGAAGTCAAATTGTTGTCGTGTTGAACAGATTCATGTACTGATCGTCTCCAGAATGTTAGAAGAGCTTCAATGAATCATTAGAAACAACTTACAGCTGCACAGCTGTGTCAAACACATCTGTGTGTCATTGTGGGATTGTTGTGTTTCTACATGTGACACACGTCTAAAACATGCACACAATCTGAACACAAACAGGGACTCATGTGTTCCCACAGCCAGATGCTGAGAGCCATTTCCTTGTAGTCCTGTGTCTACATACATGAACCATTAGATGTTATTGGAATGATTGTCAGCTCTGATAGTTTCATGTGTGTTTAGCTGGACGCTGTTTGATCCTCGACATGTTTAAAGGTGTCCAGTCCTGAGACACTGGGGCTGGAAACAGCTGTGATGTCATTGGACTGTCACACAGACAGAAGTGCATGAAGTGAGCAGCCGAGGAGCCGCTGATGTTTTGGATTCAACAGCATTTGAAAGGTCGACACAGACACATTTGCACACAGAAAGCTGAATCTGTCATATGCCACAGTGAACTCACTGTTCAGTGTTTTTCAGGAAGCTTCTTAACTGCCTCTGCTGCCAAACAAGCAGCTGATGTCCTTGAGAAGAAGCTGAAGAAGTCTTCAACAACAAATACAGGAAGTGGACTTTCAAATACTAGATTCACTTTAGACTCACAGAGAAATGACTCAACCAGCTGTGTTTGACTATATGAAAGGTCAGTGTGTGTCTGCACACAGACTGTTGTGTTGGACTGTTATTCAGTTGTCTGCTGAATGTTTTCAAATGTCTGCATCTCAGCTGTGATGAGGCTGGGGGTCATGGGAGGCCACCGTAGCAGCCTCTTCAACATCATGACATCATCATAAATGCTGCTGGACTGTCTGATGGGCTGACGGTGAAAAAGCCGTCGGGAAGGAAACAGAAGACATTTCAGAGGCTGCAGCAGATTTCTTTGATTCGGGGCCTTTTTCAGCTTTATTGGACAGAGCAGTGAAGATAAGTGACAGCAAAGCAGAGAGAAAGGGGGCGTGGCCCGGGTCAAAGCCAGGCCAGCTGCTCTCCACCTCGTGGTCACCTGCTCATCCTAGTGAGCTCCACCAGCAGCCCTTTCACACACTTTACACTGTCAAACACTGTGTGTGGACCTCAGCTAACAACAGGCTGCATTTAAGTCTGGACTACATGCTTTTATATTGTTTTTATTCCATCAGCAGCTCAACATCATGAGCAGCTTTGACATAAAGACATCAAACTCAAGCTGACTTTAAACTACTTTTAATACAGGGGCTCAAAAACAACAACATCTTTATTATATATCAGGACACAAAGTCATTTCATCTCAAAGGGAAACAGCTTTATTTGGAATAACCAGCACTATCAACTGGTTTGGGATCTCCACCAGTTTCATGTCTTTGCAGCTTCTCCAACAAAGTTCCTGTAAAATCAGCATGTTTGTCTTTATTGGTTTGATAGTGATTGATTATTCAGTCCCAATCTGCTGTCATCTAAAGAACAAAATGATGTTTCTATGAGTCACAAAGCTCCAGATGTTGTCGGCTTCACAAAGAAAACAAAGAACTTAAACACAAAGTGTTTGGAGCCAAAATGTTCCCAAGCTGCTCTTTTTGAAATGGCAGAGGTACAGTGGTGTCTAACAGCACACTGTGGAAGGCAAACATGTTATTGTTGGATGAAACTTCATGAATCCTTTGTAGATTTGAGCTGTTGGAGCCTTTCTTTTCTCTTCAGGTGTACAGATGCTGAGGAGGCAGGTGAAGCAGGTGGAGCTGTTGTGATGCTGGCAGAGGGTGTGTCTTAGTAACTCTGTGAGGCAGAACTGGATCCAACATTGTGGATGTGTTGATGTTGGAGCCATTAAGAGTCTCTGGCCACACTGTAGGATTTCCCTTTGATCCACTGTGGGGGCATTTTGGAGTCTGTCAGTGAAACTCTTCATGTTTGTGTTTGACTCCAGTTTATAGAAACAGAGAAATGTGTCATGCTTTTGTTCGGCCTCCACAAATACACACATTTGTTCATTGGTTGGACTTTTTGGAAGGAGACACATTGAAAACCATGTTAATAAGATCTTGTTGTTTCCTGTGGATCCGACACAGAGAGTGGACTTCAGACAGAAAGCGTGGAAGAGATTTTAGAGGCCGTGTGTGGCAACAGGAAGTTTCTGTGTGTTTGCTGATCTTACATGTGGGAAACAACACGTGATGTTTGTGAAGTTCTACAATGATCATTGTTCTCACAGCATTTTGAGTGGGAACAGTTCAAACTGGGAGTAGTGGGAGTTATTTACTGATTGAAACAAGCTGAATGTTTCTGTGACGATGAAGATCAGCAGCTCAGCTGATCAATGAACTGACATCTATCAGTCGTTTCATGAGATGAAGTCATCAGCAGACATTTGTTCTGACTGTGTGATGAATGTCAGAACGTCAGGGCTCTGCTTTACTCACTGCTTGATGATCATTGGCTCATTGTTGAATCCAGGGCCCAGTCTGACCTCTGACCTTTGCTGCAGGTCTTCTGTGTTATCTCCACTTTCATGTCTGATCTTCTGCTGTATCGTCCAAAATAAACATCTGGATCATTTCCAACACTTCAGCAGATCTTTAGTTTGGGCAGTGCAGCACAGAATAACACATATTGTACTATACTGCCCACTTCCTGATCTTATTGGATCTGTGTGTGAGGTTGGTGAAGGAAACACATGTTTACTGAGTGAGTCGCTGCCATTAGGAACTAGTTTTTATATCACAGCCTGGAAATCACACAGGACCATTTCTGCAAGTGAAAAGTCGTCATTGGAGGAAAATCATTGTGTAGTTTGTGCAACTGAAGAATTGTCCCAACTACATGTGCCGCTGACCTTTGCTTTAGGTGCACAGAGGAGTCTGTGGAAACATCCAGAACTGAGGCAGTGCTACAGATGCTTCAAATAAAGTGGTGTATTATCCATGTTTTCTATGGATCACATCCAGTATCCTGATCTAACGAGCCCCCTTCTTGTGGATTTTAGAGCCTCCGACTTTTGCTGCGTCTCATTTCAAGCACAAGAGCAAGAAGTGGATGAAGAAATGGGGCGAGTGGGGTCAGTGTGGTGCATGTCAGCTGTGCTCACACATGCTTTCACAAAGAACATGTGTGTTCATTGGCAGCATCAAGGTGCACTTTAGTCTTCATAATAATAAAGTATTCTGACTTTATTCTTCTGAATCCTCACAGTCATGTTGCAGCTCTGCTTTGCTTTAAGAAAATGTTCTACCAGGATGTTACTTTCCTAAACGTGTTCTCCAAATGTTCCAAAGACTTTGTTCTAAGTAGTTCTACATGATGAAACATCCACACTAAGTTTAAGAAGGACACACAAACACCATCTGTCCTTTCATCATGTGTACAAACGTGTTCAGATGTCAAATGTACCGTGAATGGATGCAAATGTGGATCGTTCCAATAAAATGAGACAGTTTTGTAAGTCGATCCCAGTTTGAAGTTCATTAAAACCTATAAGAACATGTTATTCAAACCAATTTTATCCAACAGGAAGAAGCATCAGGGGAACAGGAAACATTCAAACATGTTTACTGTAAGAACTGCACAAAGGAAGAAAACACAATCCTACACACGAGCACTTTAAAATGGACATTTAGCTTTTCAAACATCAGGGAGCTGCAATAACAACACTGAGCCCATTCTGATCAGACTGAAAGATTTATAGAGATTTATCCATGTGCTGGAAAAGGATTTGATATCAACATAGATGCAGATTAGCAGGAGCATTTTCTTCATATTGATTTAGAGTTCAGTACCAGGAATATGTAGAATTAACATCTGTGTGCATGACGAGTGATGAAAATTCAAAGTCAGGCTTTCAAAGGATGTCAGAATTGGTGTCTCTATCTGTGACTGTCCCAGAGGAACCTGCCTGAGGGATTATTACAGATCTGTCTATATAGAAAGACTTGCATTGATTCACAGTGTACAATTCTTTCTAATCTATTAACATCTTCCTCCAAATCCTGTTTCTGCTGTTTAATGACATATGTCTGAATACAGACAGTGGAAAAATGTCAGTTTTAGTTTTACTGGATCTCAGTGCAGCATTTGATACAGTTGACCACAACATATTACTCAAACGACTGGAGAACTGGACAGGTCTTTCAGGAACTGTACTAAACTGGTTCAAAACATACTTAGAAAACAGGAAATACTTTGTATCAATAGGTAACTTCACATCTGAGCAGACAAGTATCACATGTGGAGTTCCCCAAGGTTCCATCTGGGGACCCTTTCTGTTTAACATTTACATGCTCCCACTGGCACAGATTATAAAGAACAACAAAATAAACTGTCATAGCTATGCAGATGACACACAAATATATATCACAATGTCATCAGGAGACCAAGGCCCCGTACAATTTTCTCCAGCTAAACAAAAACAAAACTGAGGTAATAGTCTTTGCGCCAAAGAAAAACGATTACAGGTCACCAGAGAACTTCAATCTATACATCTAAAAACCACAAACCAGGCGAGAAATTTGGGTGTAGTGATGGATGCAGACCTAAACTTAGAAAAACACATTAAGACAATAACAAAGTCAGCTTACTATCGCCTCAAGAATATTTCAAGGATAAAAGATCTGATGTCTCAACAGGACCTGGAAAAACTAGTCCATGCATTCATCTTTAGTAGGCTTGACTACTGTAACAGCATCTTTACAGGTCTACCTAAAACATCAGTCAGACAAGTACAGCTCATTCAGAACTCTGCTGCTCGAGTCCTCACTAAGACCAAAAAAGTGGACCACATCAGTCCAGCTCTGAGGTCCTTACACTGGCTGCCTGTCCGTCAGAGGATAGACTTTAAAGTTCTGATGCTGGTCTATAAAGCTCTGAATGGTTTAGGACCAAAATACATCAGTGACCTCCTGACCCAGTATGAACCTTCCAGATCCCTCAGGTCATCTGAATCCGGTCTTTTATCAGTTCCCAGAGTCAGAACCAGACACGGAGAAGCTGCATTCAGCTTTTATGCTACTTATATCTGGAACAAACTCCCAGAAAGCCTCAGATCAGCTGAAACACTCAGTTTATTTAAATCCAGGTTGAAGACTCACCTGTTCTCAGCTGCATTTGAATAAAGCACCAAATCCACACTTTTAAGCTTAAATTTCAAAACTTACATTTAACTACTGATTTTATCTACTGTTCTGATCTGTTTTGATTTTATATACTGTTTTGTTTGTTTGTTTGTTAATTAGTTAGTTAGTTTGTTTGCTTGTTTTAATCAATTTTAAATCATGCTTTTTATTTGTTTTTGTTTCTAATGTCTCTGTAAAGCACTTTGAATCACCTTGTTGTTGAATTGTGCTATACAAATAAACTTGCCTTGCCTTGCCATCAGAAGGGCTCAAACCTCCTGCTGTTTCTACTGGACCATAAATTCTACTTTATGATCATCTTCAAAAATAAAAACGCGAGTTTATTTGTGAACTCTGTGAAATGTGTCTGATGTTTAGTTTGAACCAATCCTGTGTCAGCCGCAGCCACATCATTGCCACACATACAAATGGGTGCGTTCCTGTTTAGACCTGCTGGCTGTCAATGGGCTTCATTCCATTTCATTTCAGCCATTTCCGGTGGTCGGCTGTGATCTAAACTCAACATGGCTCCTGTGTTAGAAGAGCCTCTGATTTTAAACTTTGCACATTTAATAGTTTCTTTCCAACACTGTGGAGCTACCAGCCCAGTATATGTAGCCACAGTAGATGGAGTTATCAAGCTGACTGACAAACATCAGGACTCATGTGATCCCTACATGTGGACCTTTCATAGATGGATCCAAGTGCAGATTCAACTCTGCATTACATTTGACTTCAGCTGTTACACACTTTCTAGCTGTGTCACTTCCTGCTTTTTGGATCAGATAGTTTATTCATGTCCACAAATGTTTGGCTGCATGTTTGTATCATCTATATTTCCAGTCTTCATACAGCCGATATTTCATGTGAACTCCAACCTGCCAGCTGCCATCATGTTTTCAGGGTTCATTCAGTGTTGAAATGTAGGACAAACAGCAGCACATGTTCTCTAAATGTTTGCAGTCATTTTAAATGAAGCTGATACTACATGAGACATTTTCCACATTTACTGTCTTTGAACAGAGAATAATAAAGCCAGCAAACATATACAGGCTGTGCAAATACAAACTTCTGTGGTGCATTTGATGACCTGCAGAGGAGAACAAGTCGGGCTTTTCAGCCCTAACACAACCTCTTTGTTCTCAATACTACAAAACCTTCAAAGGCTGATATGCAAGTTTGCATGAATCACCAACACAGTTGTGTTTGTTTCTAGTATAATTATAAATAAGCTGATCAAATATCTGCTGACTGATTAGATCCAGTATCTGTTACAGATGAACTGGATATCACAGCGCATGTTGTTAATCCGTCATATCAAACTAAACCGTGTTGCTGGTGTAAATATCCTCCAATAAAGTCAGATGAGGGCTGCTGTTGCCAGGTAACGATGATGTCACACTGGATCTTCTGATCTTTAGCATCGTAGCGCTCGGAGTCTGATGTTGGCTCATGTGTTGTTAAACACCAACATGACGTTCTACTAGTCAAGGCCTCAGCTTCACCCACTGATGCTGATCACACAGACCCACTAATAGAACTGTTTTATCAGGGTTTGATGCAGCGTCAGCATTAATGTCACATTTAATCAGACCACATTTACATTACAAGCCCACTACAACCATATGGAACTCCAAAGTGTTCAAAATTAAATAAATAAATAAGTCATGATGAAATAAATAACTATGTGAATAAATAAGACACAGATATGTAATGTGAGAATGATATTGTGAAATAATTGAACACATTTTGAAAAAAAGCTCATTATTGTGAAATATATTGCATTCTGCTATATAAATTTACTTATTATTGTGAAATATTATTTCATGATCATTATTTTTCACAATAACAGAGATTATTCCTGAGGCATTTTATTTATTCCCAGCCATTTTTAATCCAAAATGTCCTTTTTTCAAAGTCAGTCTTTATTTCAAAATCCCGTTTTTCCCAATGGCCTATTTATTTCATTATTATTACACATTATTTGACCACGAGCAATCTTTTCTGGTTTGACGCCGTCTTTGTAGCCAGAAACCAGCTCTCTCCTCGGCTTCCTCCACTACACGCTTCCCCCACGCCAGTCTCCTCCGTCACTATAAAGGGGAGAGTCATGAGCTCCATCACCTTCACCTGTGCCGTCCAACGTCCCGCCACCAGCCTCCACTGCAGCAGGCCAGAGACCACACCCCTGCCACAATAAGTAAAAGTATATCCTTGCTGTACCCTTAATGCTAAATGTGCTAAATTAACCGCTGCCTTTGCCCCTTTGGGATTATTCTTATGTCACTGGGATGTTGACCTTTGACCTTCACATTAGAGAGATGGGCAGACATAATTAGTGTATGAATTTTAAAGTAACAGGTAATAAAGAGAGTGCAGCAAATGTAGTCAGGTTTATTACTCTGTATCACACATGAGTGCCCGAGGGAGGCGGGGCTGACTGGGGAGACACAGGAAACAGAGAGACAGGGCTGACTCGACATGAAACGATGAAACGTGGGACACGGGAACAGAAACTAAACACAGGCTGAAATGAACACTGAGGGAGGGAGAACTAAGATTACTGAGAGCCTGATAAATAAGAAGAACAAAAACCAAGAAAAACAAGAGTCAAAGAAAAGCAAAAACACAAAGCATTGGGCCAGGACCCACTGCTGTGACATTTATATGTGATAAAAACATTAAAAACTGCTCAGATGTTGAAATCTTTCTACGTATACTTTAGGTTCAGCTCTCCAGCCTGGCATTTGGTTAAGCATGATTCAAACATTTGATTTTGTTTAACTGGTTTTAATTATAGTTACTTTTTGTGAACATTTGTTGCAGCATTTAAAAATACATCATTTATTTTCAAACTTTTATTTGATGTAGAGCATCATATTTGACCAACGTAAATGTTTTAATTTCATATAAAATAACTGAAACAGTGAACTAAATATCTAAAATCTTTCCTTCCTTAAAAGTTATAATCCTACTTAAGTTATAGTGCAAACGCTTAAGCAACAAATATACTTGATGCTAATTAATTAATATTTCCCTTTGATGTTGCAACTATGCGGTCACTTCTGTCTTTAAACAAAATAATATTTTCCAGTTACAGAAATCATAAAGTCCAAACTAAAGTGCTACTGTTGCTATATGCATTTTATATAAATCATGGATGATGGTCCTGACATGAAGGAAGAGAAAGTTACAGGTTGCATCCTTTGACTTTGTCTCCGTGCCTTTGGGCGATTTTCAGAAGGACAGATGTTTCTGTTCAATTCTTAAATCAATTTTTTCAAACACAAACACTATTTTAAAGCTTCTAGAGAGTAAAATATTAATGATAATTATAATAACAATAATAAAAACAAAAGCTCTCAGATCCATCAAACCAAGCAGCAGAAAGAACAATAACTGAAGAGAAAACTTTAACCTTGTAGACTTCATTATGTTCCAGCTGCTCTACAGACGCTGTGACCTCGAACTTAAGCAGGTCGTAAAGTATGTGCAGCTCAATAACTTCATAATCAGACCCTGTGGTATTTAGGCAGCAGAACAACTAAGAATAACAACTACAAATAATGTTTTTAGGTTTCTGTTGTACTGCAAGGTTCTGTACAGGAGAACCAAACCAAGAGCAAACATTACATCTCATTTACACCTGAGCACGAAGAGCCATCAACATTTAGCAAATTGAATCATCTTTGTTTAGATGCAAGAAGAATCATATAGAAATGAAAAAGTAGAAATAGAAATCCAGAGCAAAGATATCCTCTAATTCAGCGTAGCACATGTGCAGCTGCTGCGATTCACGTAAGCATTCGGCTCGTCGCTGTTGCAGATTTTTCTCTCGCTGTTCTGGCTCACAGCGCTGCAAACACAAAAATAAATATCCCCAAAGGTGTGAAAGGGAGCTAATTAGTAAGAGTATTGTTACTCTCCGCAGGAGTAGTCCAGCAGTAGAAATCAGTCCAATAACAAGGTGTGTAACATCTAGCAGGGTGACAGAAAAACCCAGGGTAACTTCTAAGGACCTCAACGTCTCTCTCACATTGTGTTTTTAAACATGCTTCCATTTGTCACTTCAGTCTTTACTCTGAAATACAGGAAGAGAAATCATGGCTGAAACTATTTCTCATGAAACCAGGGGTGTGGTCCAACAGTCAGTTTGGTGAGGAAGGTTCCTAACTGAGAGAAGTGACCCAGAAGTATCTGTGTAGCAGCCACAATGAATCCAGATCATGAGCTTTATTAACTGATCAAAGTCTCTTCTTTCATCTTCTGTATCATTCAGTTTGCATTGGTAATGCCCATTATTGTAATGCTTTTTTAAGACCAGCAAAACTTTATTTCACTTTGGGTTAGCTGGGATAAGTGATGGATGGAGGGAATTTTACTTCAGCCACAGAAATCCTAAACAGGAAGGAGGAGCAGAGTTACAGTGGATCAGTATCCAGCAGGGAAACAAGGTTTATTTCAATTTCTTGGCCATGAGTGAGATTTACTGAGTGGGCAAATTAGGGAGACGACACCATCAGATCCCGAGCCCTCCATGTGTTAATCAAGAGACGGCTGCTGTGCTACATCCATAAATAATGAATAAATTAGGAGCTAAAGCTGAAAGGACAGTTTATTTGTACCATCAGTGAAGATATTTTACATTTGAATTTTTTATTTAACATTTGCAAGATTCAATAACATAAAGAACCTGAACAAGAAAACATTTATGTGCATCAAAATACATTAAAACAAAAACTTTATAATAGGAAACAGAGTTTTCAACCAACTGATGAAAAGAAAGCTAACCACTTGACATGAACACTACAGTAGGACAGTTTTGAAAGCTTAAAATGGAACTAGGGGAAGAGTTTGATTCACAGCTGCCTCATCAGATTTTTACAGGAGATTCTATCTGAACTCTGTGGAGCCTGATCTCAAGCTTTTTGAGTCTGACACAGAAACCAGAGGATCTTTCTGTGTCTTCAGATTCACTGTGATCCAGTGATGGGAGTGATTTCAGCCCTGAGTGATCGCGCTGATGTTTGCACAGAGCAGACAATGAGGTGAATGTTTGGGCACATTGGTAACAGTGAAACAGTTTATTAGTAACGTGGGATCGTTTGTGTGCAGAGTATGAACTGAGATTCCTGAAGCTCTTGTCACACTGCTCACAGCTGTAGTTTCCTTCCATGTGTGTACGTTCATGAATGTTACGACTACCTGACCGTGAGAAGCTTCTCTCACAGTGTCTGCACTTGTGTGGTTTCTCTCCTGTGTGGACTCGTTTGTGTGATTTAAGCTGACCTGCAGTGGTGAAGGATGACCCACACTGATCACAGAGGTGCTTTTTAACCCCACTGTGAATCAGTTCATGTTGTTTTAAATCACTTGATGTGGTGAAGCTTCTCCCACATTCTTTGCAGTATTTCAGTTTGTCTCCAGTGTGTCTACGTTGATGTAGTTTTAGGGTCTTTTGCTGACTGAAAGTTTTTCCACAGAGGTCACAATGAAAGTCTTTCCCACCACCACAGTGATGACAGGGTTGAGAACTGGATCCATCTGTGTCGCTCTGCTTCTAAACAAAGACACAAAGTGTAAGTCAGTCCTTCAACATTTGTATCCTGAACGTCGCCTGAAATAAAGAGCATCTCTGCAGACGTCCAACTACATTTGACTGTTTCAGTTAACACACTCAGTTTACTGGGCTGCAATAACTACAATACTACCACCATAATACTACAGTAATACTAAAATCATAACTGAAAGGAAAATCTGAATAATCACTCAGAGCTGCTTTTCCATGCAGTAGAATTGCTAACATGCTAACACAGTTTAATGAGCAGAGTTGTTCCAAACAGTCAGGCTAAAATGACAAGATAACAATATAAATACATACCTCACAGTAGCTGCACTTGTAGAGTCTCTTTCTGGTGTGGATCTGTTGGTGTCGTCTCAGGTGATGTGGAGTTTTAAAAGTCTTCTCACACAGGTCACATTGATAAGGTCTCTCCTCAGTGTGGGTAAACATGTGTCGTTGTAAGTGTGCGTCTGTTGTAAAGTATTTGCCACACTGTTCACAGCAGTACACATCATGTCTGGTGTGAATGCGTAGGTGTGTATTTCGGTACCCTCTCTGGCTGAAGGTTTTTCCACAGATGTCACAGCTGTATGCCTTAATTCCAGAGTGGGTAACTAGATGACTCTGTAAGTGGCTACTTTGAGTAAAAGCTCTGCCACACTGATCACAGCTGTACGCTTTAACTCCACTGTGGATGAGTTGGTGTTCTTTTAGGGAACGCTTGAAGGAAAAAGACTTTCCACACAAGTCACAGCTGAACGGTCTCTCTCCAGTGTGGATGACCTGATGCTGTTTTAGTGAAGCCGTCACAGTAAAACCCTTCCCACAGTCGTCACAGCTGTATGGCTTAATTCCAGAGTGGGTAACTAGATGCTTCTGTAAGTGGCTACTGCGAGTAAAAGCTCTGCCACACTGATCACAGCTGTACGCTTTAACTCCACTGTGGACGAGTTGGTGTTCTTTTAGGTGACCCTTCAAGGAAAAAGACTTTCCACACTCGTCACAGCTGAACGGTCTCTCTCCAGTGTGGATGACCTGATGCCGTTTTAGTTTAGCCCTCACAGTAAAACCCTTCCCACACTCGTCACAGCTGTATGGCTTAATTTCAGAGTGGGTAACTAGATGACTCTGTAAGCTTCTACTGCGAGTAAAAGCTCTGCCACACTGATCACAGCTGTACGCTTTAACTCCACTGTGGATGAGTTGGTGTTCTTTTAGGTGACCCTTCAAGGAAAAAGACTTTCCACACTCGTCACAGCTGTATGCCTTAATTCCAGAGTGGGTAACTAGATGCCTCTGTAAGTGGCTACTGTGAGTAAAAGCTCTGCCACACTGATCACAGCTGTACGCTTTAACTCCACTGTGGATGAGTTGGTGTGTTTTTAGGTAACCCTTCCTGGAAAAAGACTTTCCACACAAGTCACAGCTGAACGGTCTCTCTCCAGTGTGGATGACCTGATGCCGTTTTAGTGAAGCCCTCACAGTAAAACCCTTCCCACACTCGTCACAGGTGTGTTTTTTCTCTCCCTTTCTTCTGTGAGGTTTGTCGGCCTCCTGAGAGCGCTGACTTCTGGCTCCATGTTGGTCCTGCAGTGACAGAGATACAAACAGAGGCAGTGAGTGAAATGCAGTCGTGGAACAAACTCAACCTTCAAACTCCATTAACACTAGTTTTAAACCTGAAGGTGGAGCGTGGCACCAAACACCTTAAAGGTCTCTTATCCCCACCTGCTGGTAGTTCTAACACATTACATCCAACCTGCTGTTAAAGATAATTCATGACTGTTCAAACACTAAAATCATGCACACACACACACACACACACACACACACACACACACATTATTTTATAATTTAGATTATTTTGTTGTTTCCTATTACATATTTCTATAATTTGTATAGATTTATACAGAATTATTCAGTGATAATAAATCCTATGTTTGTTTATTCTAAAGGAACCCCGTTAGCTTCCACAACAGATGTTGCTCGTCTTCCGTCAAATACTCACATAAAATATTACACAATAAAGTGGATTCAAGATATCCACATAATTTCACTCTTACATCCACAGTGAGGTTTCACAATTGTTCAAATATAAGCAATCAATAATAATAATAATAATATCAATAACATTGAGGAACATTACACAAATTTCAAAAACAAATCATGTCTTACAATATTTACAACAACTAAAAGCTCTGTAAATCGGCTTTTAAGTGTTCATTGAAGTTTTGAATAATTCTCTAATTTTTTAAGGCAACTTATTCCACTTAAAAGTTGCTCTAAATGTAACAGTTTTACAAAACGTTACTTTTAACTCGAGCATTTACTAAATTGCAGCTTGTTGAAAACTGTGTAATATGATGATGTATTTCATCTGGATACTGCAGCTGAGCAGAATAAATGTGGTGTGTTTAACAGAATTGCTTTCTTTAGAACTACAAGTAAGCCATAGAATATTTTAGCCTGTACAGGAAGCCAAGAAAGGTTATTATGCATTTTATCAATATTAGTAAAGTATGAACATCTTCACACTAATCTGGACGCCTTATTCTGGACTAACTGAAGTCTGTTAAGATCTGTCTTATTAGCTGCTGACCAAATGATTGAACAATACTCCAGATGAGACATTACTAGTGCATTAATGACATCTTTCATAATGAAGAAGTGATACACAAAGAGCATTTCATAGCCATAGCTATGCCTTGTCGGCAGAGTCATGTGACATTAGTGATGTTTGTACTTTCAGCGTTAACTTGGTTTTAAAGCCTTTAAAATATACGCCGTTCAATAGTCGACCTTAATCTGACAGAGAATGTGATGATTTTGTGGATAATTAAAGTCAGTCATATATCCACAAACACAACAAGCTGAAAGTCAGTGATGCTGCTCGGTTTGCAGTCCTGAACATCACGGCACAAGCAGGATCCACTGCACTGTTAATGTTAGCTGTGTTATATTGCTGCCTCTGTTCGGTGGTGTCGAGCCAAACGCACTTTAACGTGTGTTTGAACAAGCTGACGGTTCACTCGTTAAGCTGAAAGAAAGATGCTTTAATCACAGCAGTCACACATGTGTCCACTGCACCATCTGGAACTCTTCTTGTTTACACTCGTAATAACACAAACACTAAATCCTGCTTCTCTGTGCTGTTGTGTAGCAGTGTGTACACCTGAGACTGTCACCTGTCTGTCTGTCCTGCACTCTCTCTCTGTTTCTTTCTCTCTGATTGTGGAATAAAAGTATGAACATGTGTTTATAAGTTACACTTGTGTTTGAATCCTGCAGCTTATCACACATTTGATTTCCATGTGTGACGACTGCAAGTGTCCAGAGTGAGGACAGACTGAGGGAGCCACTGCTGCACATCATCTGTGAGGCTTTGCAGCCCTGATGATCCACCAGGACAAACTCAGCAGTGTGTGAGGAAGAGGAGGAGGAAGAGCCAGCAGCAGCTGACAGATGGAGAGAATAGACAGACTGTTCCCTGTTTGTGAAGGACTGCTAGGAAAGTTTAACATAACTGTCTGTGCTGAATCAGTCTTATTAGGTAATGTTCAAATAATGTGATCATCCCAGTGTTTTCAGTGTGGGAGAAAGTACTCAGGGCCTTCAAGTTACGCACTATGAAAGGCAGCAACAAGTTTAATGTTCAGAAACCTAAAGTCTGTATCAGCAGCAGGATGGAGCTAAAAATAAATGTTGGTTTCAGTTCTATGAAGCTTTGAGTATTTTGGATCAGTAGCTGCTGTGTTTGTTGCATCATATTGCTGTAACTGTTTATATGCTTTATATATTCTGAGCTAAGTTGATCTATAGTGTTACGTCATATTCTATAAGGATGTTATATGTTTGTAGACTTTCTGCCCAGTTTGACCCATTTAGCAGAAGTCAGCCTGTTTAAGGCTCTGATATCTATTCTGTGTGACTTAAAGCAGTTATGACATGGTCTGATTTTCTCCCCCAATAAAGGAATATTTCATATATCAGTCGACTCTTCATTCTATCAGACACAGTTATCACAGCTCCTACATTTGCTTTTTACACATATATGTAAGCACTGAGCCAAATTTAGTACCAACATATTAAATGAACAATATTTGTCTCTTATATATGACACATCTGTATACACACTGTCACAGATACTTGTCTGTGAGTGAAGTGATTAATATGATAACTATAATATTGGCCATATTATATTTACATTACCACAGTGAGATGACTTTAGTCTCATGAACAACATCAGCTAATTGTTATTTACAGCTAATCTTAAACGACTGTTCAGCACAGAAATGAAGCCCAACAATCATGTTTCACAGTCCTGTGGTCTCAGCCTCAGATACTCATCAAATCACACAGAGCTCATGTAGAAACAAATGAACTAAATATGTTCTCCTTCATTTCTGTCAAACAAAGCTGTATGAAACGTTTCCAGCTGTTAGTATCATGGTTGCTAGGCAACCTGGGCAGCGCGACGGAGGCTAGACGTCCCATTTCACGAGCCTACGAGCCTCGCACTTCGGCCTTAGCGGTCTTTGAGTACGTGGCCCTTGAGGACTTTAAAGCTGCAGAACCTGAATCGGGATACAGCCATGATGATCTCCAGCCTCGTGCTCGCCAACATTCTCACCTGAGTTAAGAAGACGATCACTGAAATGGTCTCAGCAGGTCCTTTGATGACAGCAATGAAATGCAGTGGTAAGGCTTTTTGGGGATTAAGTTCGTTTTCATGGCAAAGAAGGACAATGCAGTTCATCTGATCACTCCTCATAACATTCTGGAGTGCAGGCAAAATGCTATTATAAAAACTTAAGCAGCAACTTCTCCAGGTTCCAATATTTATGCAATTCTCAAACCTTTTGGCCACGACTGTATAACCTCTTCTGAAGTTTAGTGGATATTATACATGGTTATGCTCAGGATGTGTCGGCCAGTTTCCACTGGAAACGCCTTTTGGTTAAACTGTCAGCGAGGAATTTGCATTTGCACTGTTACATTTTTATATAACTTTAATGCACATAAACAACAGCTGCTTGTTTCAGTGAAAATACATTGATGGGTTTTTAATAAAGTTGTGCAGCTGTAAAGTATTTTGTCTGGTGTCAATTCTATCGTCAGCTACATCGTTATGGCAAATGTTCAAATGTATATGGTGATAAATATCTTTGGTCATATGGTCCTGCTCTGTCTGTCACCTTCTGTGTTGAGCTCATTGTTTCCTCTGTAGTGGCTGAGCTGAGTCCAAGTAGCTGAAAATGTTCCTCTGCTGCTCCGTCAGACTCTCCTCCTCCTGCTGATCAGCTGGGACACAAAACAGATCTTTGTTAGGCTCCACACTGCACTGAAGAGTCAAAGTGTCTCATATGTTCATCTGACAAGTAAAAGAACACATTTTTGTTTCCCGAGGTGGGCAACTTGTTGGAAACAAACACAAAAGGTTTGAGCACTGATACCTGCCATTGCTGGCATTGAAAGATGCAACGCCAGCAATGTGGATTGTCAAGACTCAAACCAATCATCAAGCAAAGACAACAGGGATCATTTGTTTCTGTTTATTTAGCATTCACAGCATTTGTAGTTGCCTTCTGTGCAGGGGAAGTCCACGCACACTGTGTGGTACCGCCATCCGCAGAAGGTGCATTCAACCTCTGTAAGAGAAACGAGATTGTCTGAGACTGAAATGATATTCACTAAAGAAGTGGTGATTTGTAAAACTTCACATTTTGATCCGGGACGTACTCTGCATGAAAACAAGCGCTCACTCTTCCTACTCAACAAATGACAAGGGCGGAGCCTTATACCACGTGATACAGAAGCTGTGCCGTGTGATGCTAAAATTAGCAGGGAAAAAACAACGGAGAGCACGTCAGGGATGACGAGAAAGTGACAGGAGAAAATCCGTCCGGGTCAACCACCCAAACATCAATAACGGGAACCTTATACAGCGCTTCCCTATACACGTCGAACTCCCGCAGGCACAAAGACATCACGGAGGCTATCACTTATCACCTGACCAAAGATATGTGTAACGGTCTTTTGCATTTGATGTTTGTTGCATTTGATATTTGTTAAGCTGTATGTCTGGATTTTGTTCCTTTGCGCCCTCTGGTGGTGAACTGTGCAGGGTACAGCTTTGCTGTTTGGGTCTCCACCCAGCAACTTTTCTTTTGCTAGCGCACATGGTGTCTGCATGCTGCAACTCACAATTAGCTCCACACATGGAGAAAATATTGTTTAAAGAGTGAAAATAATTGACGAAGAAGATGGAAGATAAGGCAATAAGGCCATAAAGCTCTATTTAGCACTTCCTGGATGTCAGCTCACGAGGTTTGTGTATTTTAAATGGTTTATTTTCTGTAATTAAGGATTTTTTTGATTGATTGACACTATGTACAAGAGCGCATTTTGATGTGATGTTTTTGTTTTATTGTTTTGTCCGTGAGCAGTTCTCACGGGTTGCCAAGACCAGAATAAACCCTGTTTTATAACTACATCGTGCGTACGTCAATCCTTGAGGGTGCTACAGTGAGAACTCCGCTCTGCACGGGTAGATGAAGGACGCAGCCCCGCAGGAAATTCAGGTGCCCCGAAAATAAGTGTTGCCTCAGTTAAAGGACTCAATATAATTAACCACAAGAAAGAGAAATAAAAAGGAAAAGGACTGTAAAATTAATTAAGATAAGTTTCCTTTTATAAATAAACAAAGGACTGAAATATTTCTTCTTTTTTCTTTCCTTCTCATTGTTTACATTTCTGCTGTTTTCAATGACTGATATTCATACAGTGTTAAGTTAATGTTGTGATGAGTAACCTGTGCATCGTGCATATGGTGGGCTTCAGCAGTTGCTGTAAGAAACAGTATTACTGGCTTGGAGAAGAGATGTAATGTGAGTTAAGTATACATGTTAAGTGATGTTTAAGGAGTAATAGTAATTACTGTGCTTTAAAGTTGTAACAGTAAATGAAGATTAATATTCATTTGCTCCTCAACTAACAAATCAAATTTAAGCTGCTGCACCTTTACATTAAGGCTAAGTAAGATACACAAAAAACCCAAACCCCTCCAACAATGGCAGAGTTTGAGGCTAATCCAGAAGTCAGTGAAAAGGGTGATGTGGAACAACTTTCTGCAGATGAGCAACTACAAGCAGTTGAAGGCACAGCTGATGATGTTTCTACTACCTCACAAAGAGCACGACAGAGCCAACGAGTCCGTACATTGACGGAAAAGGGCAAAGAACTGTACGGTGAGCACATAAAGAAGGCTGCACATCGTTTCAGTGTGCGCTATGAGAAGTGGAAGGTTGTCATTAAGAATGCCAAAGGAGCTATAGATGGTCAATGCTCAAAGGATCTGCTACAAGAACATGTTTCCAAGGTTTTGAGTGCTTCTAAGGATGTGAATGCAGCCTATGATGACTTGAGACGTATTGAATCTCCAGATAGTGACACAAGACGAAGGATGGATACGTGTGAAGCCATAACAAAGACAATTATCGAATCTGTAAGAAAGTGTCCAAGCCCAAGTAATGCGGAGGTTCAAAGAGATGAAGAACTTTGGAAGGACACTGAGTCTTCATCTAAATACGTAGCCTCAGATGTGAAAAGTCAAAGGGATGAAAAATGGAAGGAGACTGAGTCTATGCCTAAGTTAGAAGCCTCAGACAGGATGAGTGTTAAGTCACACCACACTAAGCTCTCTTCTCATTCGAGGGTTTCCTCTAGACACTCCAGCCGGCTCTCGGCTAAAAGACAAGATGCAGCTGCTGAAGTTGCAGCAAATGAGGCTGCTCTCCAAGTTCTGCTTGAACAAGAAATCCATATGAAGGAAATTGAAAGGCAAGAAGCAGAAATAGCACAAAGACAAAAGGCTCTAGAAGCTAAGCGCAGAGAAGTAGAGCGACTTGAGACTGTAAAAAAGCTGAATGCAGCAAAGGCTCGACAGCGAGTGTATGAACAAAGTGAATGTTCAGATGAAGAAATATACAACCTACTTCACCACAGATCTGATAAAAATGAAGTCAAGTCTGAAAACAATGACCAGCATATGAAACGGTGTTCCTCGCCACGAAATGTGACACCGCACCAAGAGGTGAACACAGAAGATCTGGTCAAAGCATTTGCAGTGTCTCTTAATGCAAGTCGTCTTCCGGTACCAGAGCCAACAATATTCAGTGGCGACCCTATCAGATATAATGATTGGAAAATTTCCTTTCAGACTCTGATTGACAGGAAAAATATACCAACTGAAGAGAAGACTTATTATCTGAGGAAATATGTAAGTGGACCTGCAAGGAAGGCAATAGAAGGCTACTTCCCGCTTGGCACAGAGTCTGCATACTATGCAGCATGGACAGTTCTCGTAGAGAGGTATGGAAATCCCTTCCTCGTAGCAAAGGCCTTCAGAGACAAACTTGACGCATGGCCTAAGATAAGCTCTAAAGGCAGTATGGAACTTCAAGCATTTGCTGACTTCCTTTGCTGCTGTAAGACAGCCATGTCGCAAATGAAGGGGCTTGAAGTGCTCAATGACTGCAATGAAAACCAAAAAATGCTCGCAAAACTTCCAGATTGGCTTACTTCAAGGTGGAACAGAAAGGTTACAGAAGTGCAAGAAGAGACTCACACCTTTCCAAGCTTCAGCCAATTCGTAGATTTCATCTCACGGGAAGCCAAAATTGCCTGTAATCCCATAACATCTCTCTTTGCTCTGAAGCCAAGTGAAACTGAAGGGGCAAAAACAACAAGGAACAGAGGCAATGGAGCAAAGGTGCTAGCAACTAACTCAAATGAAAGGACTGTTAGTGCTAGTTGTGTGTACTGTGAAAGGTCGAGTCACAGCCTACTTAAGTGTAGAAGGTTCATAAATGAGAGCATTGTTGAGAGACTAAAGTTTGTTCAAGACAAGAAGTTATGTTTTGGCTGTCTGAACTCTGGTCATCGCTCCAAGGATTGCGAAGGGAGAGAAACCTGTGACACATGTAATAAAAGACATCCAACATGTCTTCATGACAATCGCACGAAGGAAGACAGAACAAGGAGAAATCCACACAAGAACAGTGACAGGACAAGACAAACGGACGCAGATGTCTCACAAGACAACAGTGTCACACCAACAACAAGTGAAGCGACTTCTAACAGAGTCACACAGAATGTTGACGACACTCACACATCTTCCATTATTCCAGTATGGGTGTCAACCAAAGGTGAGCCAGCGCATGAAATTCTTGTGTACGCGCTCCTTGATACACAGAGCGATACGACCTTTATTCTTGAAGAAACGGCACAAGCTCTGCATATCAAAGGTGAATCGACTCAGCTAAAGCTCACTACTATGTCTTCAAGAAACACAGTTGTGTCCTGTCGCAAGTTCTCAGGTCTACAAGTCAGAGGGTTCTACTCAAATAAGACCATTTCCCTACCAGTGACGTATGCCAGAGACTTTATTCCCGCAAACCGAGATCACATTCCATCGCCTGCAACAGCTAAGGCATGGTCTCATCTTGACTGCATTGCAAGTGAGATCGCTCCACTACAAAGCTGTGATGTTGGTCTGCTGATTGGGTACAACTGCCCCCAAGCACTTGTTCCTTGTGAGGTTGTGTCTGGAAAGGAAAATCAGCCGTTTTTGCAAAGAACTGATCTGGGATGGAGTATTGTGGGTTATGGCAATCCATGTCTCGATTATGGAGACGCCTTCGGAATAAGTCACCAAGTCATTGTGAGGGAAGTGGTGCCTGACATTAATCCCTCTTTAAATCTCACCAACAAGGTTCACTATGTCTACAGAACTCAAATAAAGGAAATGATCTCTCCCACAGAGGTCCTAAAGATGTTGAAGTCTGACTTTGTTGAGAAAGCACCAGAAGACACAAAGGTCTCTCAAGAAGATCTCAAATTTTTAACAAAGATGAAGGCCGGCATTAGGCACAAGGAGGATGGTCATTTTGAAATGCCACTCCCATTTAAGAGTGAAAGGCCGAACCTGCCAAACAACAAGGTATGTGCTATTCATCACCTCAAATGTTTAGAAAAAAGGCTCAAGAGTAACAAGCAGTACTACATGGACTATAAGAAATTCATGAATGACATCTTAGCCCATGGAGATGCTGAAAAGGTCACAGAGCAAGACATTGACAAGACACCAGTTTGGTACATCCCACATCATGGTGTGTATCATCCACAAAAACCCGGAAAGATTCGTGTCGTCTTTGATGCCTCTGCCAAGTTCCAAGTTCCTCCTCACTGGTCCAGAGCTAACAAACACCTTGCTCGGAGTCTTGTGTCGCTTCCGAAGAGGCCCAGTGGCTTTCATGTGTGACATCGAACGCATGTTCCACCAATTCCATGTGCATGCTTGTGACCAAGATTACCTACGGTTCTTGTGGTGGGAGAACGGTGACCTTGAAACTCCATTCACTGTCTACAGGATGAAGGTACACCTATTTGGAGCAGCATCTTCTCCAGGTTGTGCCAACTATGGCCTCAAGCATCTTGCAGCTGAAGGGGAAGGAAGTTTTAATGAAGAAACCATCAAGTTCATCAAAACCAACTTCTATGTTGATGACGGACTAGCAAGTGTTGACACTGAAGATCAGGGAATACAGCTGGTTAATGAAGCACGCAAACTCTGCAGCATGGGCAAACTTCGGTTGCACAAGTTCATCTCAAACAGCACCAAAGTTCTAGCTTCGCTTCCGAAAGAAGAATGCGCTGCAGCTCCCAAAGAGCTAGATATGGCACTCGGTGAAGTACACATGGAAAGAGCACTTGGCGTACAATGGTGTGTGGCATCAGATCAATTTCAGTTCAGAGTAGTTGTTAAGGACAAACCACTCACCAGAAGAGGAGTATTGGCCACAGTCGCCTCTGTGTTCGATCCACTTGGGTTTGTGTCACCTTTCATTCTGCTGGGAAAGCAGATTTTGCAACAAATGTGTCGAGATAAACTCAGCCAGGATGATAACTTACCTGACAGACTTCGACCTCAGTGGGAGTATTGGTTGCGTGACCTGGGAAACCTTGCAGACGTAAAGGTTCACAGATGCTACATTCCTTCGACCTTCAAGGCACAGCACTACGAACTTCATCATTTTTCTGATGCAAGTGCATCTGGATATGGAATGTGCACTTACCTCAGAGCAGTAAGCACAACTGGTGAAGTCCACTGCTCATTGGTGATGGGAAGATCAAGAGTTCCACCAACCAAAGTCACAACTATACCTCGGCTTGAGTTGTCGGCGGCCGTTGTTGCTGTGCGCACTGGTGACATGCTGAAAAAGGAATTGGAAATGGAAATTTCAGAAGAAAGGTATTGGACTGACTCGAAGGTGGTACTCGGATATGTCAGCAATGAAGCCAGAAGATTTCATGTGTTTGTTGCAAACCGAGTGGAACGCATCAAACAAAGCACAGATTCAACCCAATGGAGGTATGTAACTTCCGAAGATAATCCGGCAGACCACGCCTCAAGAGGTCTCACAGCAGAACAACTTGTAGCATCAAACTGGTTCAAAGGCCCAGACCTCCTTTGGCAGAAGATCATACCCAGTGGGGAAATTAAGGTGGGAGAGTTATCAACCAGTGACCCGGAGGTTAAGAAGGTTCAAGTCCACAAGATACAAGGGGAGGAACAAAGGTCACTGTTAGATCGCTTACACAAGTTTTCCGACTGGTCGAGGATGATTAAGGCAGTTGCTAGACTCAAGCGCTATGTGAAAGAAGCAAAGGATCACAAGAGTAGATCACACAACATCAGTAGTGTAACAAGAGAGAAAGGAAGCAGAGTTAACAATCATAAAGATGGTTCAAGAAACAGCCTTTGCTCAAACTTCGAGCTAACGGATTCTGGATTCTTGGATGCAGCAAGATCGTGTCATCTTACATCTATAAATGTGTAAAATGCAGAAGGTTCAGAAGGCGCACAGAGCAGCAGAAGATGGCAGACCTCCCAGAGGATCGGATGGAGACCACACCGCCATTCACCTACTGTGGGATGGACTGCTTTGGTCCTTTTTATGTCAAAGAAGGCCGCAAGGAGCTAAAGCGTTATGGCTTGCTAATCACTTGCATGTGCTCCAGAGCAGTGCATCTTGAAATGCTTGACGATCTCTCTACAGATTCCCTCATCAACTCATTACGTGCATTCATGGCCATCAGAGGTACAGTTCGTCAGATAAGATGTGATCAAGGCACGAATTTTGTCGGCACTAGAAATGAGTTTATTGGAGCATTTAAGGAAATGGATCAAGCCAAGCTAGAGAAACTGGACTGTGAGTTTCTCATGTACACCCCAGCATCTAGTCATATGGGTTGTGTCTGGGAAAGACAAATTCGCACCATAAGAAGTGTTCTCATGTCCATTCTGGAACAATCAGCCAAACAACTCGACAGCTCCTCTCTGAGGACATTCCTGTATGAAGTCATGGCAGTGATTAATAGCAGACCATTGACTACTGACCAACTATGTGATCCATCAAACCCAGAACCTTTAACACCGAATCACATACTAACCATGAAGTCCACAATCATCTCTCCACCTCCAGGAAGGTTTGTGAAAGAAGATCTTTATCTCCGTAAGAGGTGGCGTCGTGTTCAACTACTTGCCAACACTTTCTAGACAAGGTGGAAAAAGGAGTATTTGTTAAATCTTCAAGGAAGACAGAAGTGGACCAAAGAGCACAGAAATGCTAAGATCAATGATGTTGTCCTCCTGAAGGATGAGATAACTCCACGCAACCAGTGGAAGTTGGCAAGGATCATTGAAGTGTATCCTGGAAAGGATGGAAAAGTGAGGAAGGTGAAATTGCTGCTGAGTGATCCAACCCTGGATAGAGCAGGAAAACGTAACTCCAAACCTGTGCACCTGGAAAGACCCATTCAGAAGACAGTCATTCTGATGGAAGCGGAAGACGATTCTCCACCGCACTCTGCTTAAAGGATAATTCACGATAGTTCATTCAAAAGCCGTTCAATTAGTTCATAGGCAATACTTTATTCTTTTTAATCACAAGTGATTGGTGGGAGTGTAACGGTCTTTTGCATTTGATGTTTGTTGCATTTGATATTTGTTAAGCTGTATGTCTGGATTTTGTTCCTTTGCACCCTCTGGTGGTGAACTGTGTAGGGTACAGCTTTGCTGTTTGGGTCTCCACCCAGCCACTTTTCTTTTGCTAGCACACATGGTGTCTGCATGCTGCAACTCACAGTTAGCTCCACACATGGAGAAAATATTGTTTAAAGAGTGAAAATAATTGACGAAGAAGATGGAAGATAAGGCAATAAGGCCATAAAGCTCTATTTAGCACCTCCTGGATGTCAGTTCACGAGGTTTGTGTATTTTAAATGGTTTATTTTCTGTAATTAAGGATTTTTTTGATTGATTGACACTACGTACAAGAGCGCATTTTGATGTGATGTTTTTGTTTTATTGTTTTGTCCGTGAGCAGTTCTCACGGGTTGCCAAGACCAGAATAAACCCTGTTTTATAACTACATCGTGCGTACGTCAATCCTTGAGGATTGACAATATGGCTCCTACAATATGGCTCCCATCAACACTGTGCAAAACGAGGGATTTAGGAAAACGATCAACACCCTAGACAAACGCTACACAGTGCTGTCCCACAACTATTTTTCTATTGTTGCACTACCTGCTCTGTACACGCAGCGTCGAGCAACGGTGGAGACGGAATTTCAAGCAAGACAACATTTTGCTGCAACAACAAAACGTGAGACATTTGTTGTTTTATGTTTATTTGTTGTTATGAGAGAATCATGATCTCAATTCTAAGCCAAAAAATCGTGATTCTCATTTTATGCAAAATCGTGCAGCCCTAACATTAACACAAAACTATTGTTTCACCAGAGAAACACACATGAAGAGAGAGAGAGAGACAATAACAGCTACCAAACAGTCGTCATAATTCGTCACACAATGAGAAAAGGACAAATCAACAAGTAACAATGACTAATTAATATTAAAATCTGTAACATAATGTATTGTTTGGAGTTTAGTCTGATTGGTTCAGGATGAGCTGCCATTATCCAATCACACGTCTGCTTACCTGCATCTTTTCTCTTTTTTCTAACCTGAGCACCTGATGGCTTTGAACTTTTGTTGTCCATCTTCCATTGGTTTGAATTTTGCGCTCCAGTACAAACACAAATCCCCCAACCCGAGGATCAGCACAATTAACCTAACAGCAGGAACGTACAGAGGGGGGGGCTAGAGGGGCTTGAGCACCCGCCCCTTTCCTGATGGTGCCCAAGGTGCCCTTTTGTTGAGGCAACTTTTTTTTTTAAATTATTATTATTGTTTTTTTAATGTGTGTGTGTGTGTGTGTGTGTGTGTGTGTGTGTGTGCGCGCGCGCGCGCGCGTGCGTGCGGAGTCCTGTCTGTGCCCCTCAACAATAATATTTAACTATTAATCACAGTTTTGCTAAATAAAAGGATCTGGCTTGCATCAGTCACATGATCACATTTAACCAATGATCGCCCTTGACGGCAGAACGCGCTGGTTACGAGCCGGGAACGAGCTCACAAAGAGCACGCGCATTTGTTGCGGTCCGGAGCTGTAGGAGAAACACAAGTTAACTCAGAGACACAGACTGATGCGACAAAACCAGTAAGTAGGTGTACAGCGCACACTGTAGTGTGTAGCACCCAGGAGTATTAGCTTATTACGTACACGTTGGTAAGCTGTCTTGTTGCTACTGACGAACTGAAACAAACGAGCGTGCTGTGTGTGCAACAGCGCGACAAACATTACCTGTGCTTTTATTAACTGCACAGGTAGTGCTGGTCACAGCTGCTGGCTACCTGTGTAAGGCTGTCATGGGTCTGTAGCTCTGTCACCGTTTTAGGGAACATATTTAGTTTTAAAGCAAGTTTCCGGGCTTTTCCTGCCTTTCTGGAGGGATTATATTTCACTAAAAATGATCTAATATGCATGGTC
Source organism: Rhamphochromis longiceps (assembly GCF_057381845.1). Classification (NCBI taxonomy): domain Eukaryota; kingdom Metazoa; phylum Chordata; class Actinopteri; order Cichliformes; family Cichlidae; genus Rhamphochromis; species Rhamphochromis longiceps. The sequence continues at coordinate 1,999,451 of NW_028187224.1, forward strand.
ACATAATTATGCATTATTATAATTATAATATATTATACACACAAGCTGTATTTTAAAGAACATACATTAAGAAGCAGATTATATTAGATTTATATTTTAAATGAGACAAAATTTGGATGTTACAGCAGTAAAATGATTGTATCTCTACAGTTTAAACATGTAATAAGCTTTGCCTCTGCACAGAGTGGATAGTGAAACAAATGGAATCATCATAATGACATTATTTCATATTTATTACTTCCCCCTCCTCTTTGCTTTATTATTGTAGCTCTAGTAATAAATAATAATGTAAGGATTCTGGATCAGCACCATGATGCCCATAGTATATACAGTATTCTGAAGAAGGTCTAAAGTGTCACTGTGTGTGCGTGCATGTGTGTGTTTTATTTAGATGGATTTTTAAAAAAAATATTCCTCATGATATAACATTGTGCAGACATGGCTGGTAAGGACATGAGGAGGAAACAGCAGGAGCTGTGTGAGGCTACTAAAGGCAGGGCTATAACATTTTTCTGTCATCATTTTATTATAGATTAAGTGCAGGAGTTGTTAGGTGTGGATAATTAGATTATAGTTTATTGCAATAGCAAGTTGTGCCTTGTTCTCACATAGACAGCAAGTGCAGAGTGATATATGAAATGATGGGATGGAAGGAAGAAGAGAAGCAAAGAGTGATTCACAGGCAGAGCCTAAATTATTTCTCACAGTTTTTTGTTGCCTTATGGTTCCAAGCGCTGTCACCAATCTTTGCATTTAGTTATTATCTCATGACACTTGTTTAATCAGCTACCATCTCTCCTGTGGACTTTTTAATGTCTACAGTCTCAGACCAACACAGCCCTGCCCTCATAGCTGGACTGGCCATCGGGCATACACACTTGCCCGGTGGGCCGCTGGCGATTTTTTGTTTTTATGGGCCGACCGTTTGTTTTTTTTTTGTTTTTGTTTTTTTTTTGGGAAGGGTATAAACAATGAAAGGTGTTGGATTGGCCAATTGGTCATGATCGACTCTGGGCTGGACCAATTACAGCCGAGGAGGTCGGATGCACCCTCCCCCATGTTTAGCAATCTTATAGACGAACTAAAGAAAATGGAGAACAAAAAAAGGAAAGGAGGTGCCGAAAAAATTAGGGCCAAAAAGAAACAAGCCCTTCAGGCAGACGCTGCCAAATGTGTGAAAATTACTGAATTGTTTGGTGGTAGCTATGGCATAGCTTCCATAGATTTAGCAAGATCAGCAAGTGGTGGAGGCCAGCAGGTGGATGAAGGAAAGGGGAGGCAGGAGGAGGAGAGACCCGAGGCGGCCGCCGGTCATAGTGGCAGAGGAACTGAACTTCAGGTAAGAAGTTATGACCTGCTGTCTATCTGTGTCAGATATAAACTAATTTTAGTTGTAGTTTGTTTTCGTTGTGGTGACTTTATACAGTCGCTTAGAATAACTCGTACAGCGTAACTAGCATGACGGAGTTTATATACTGCTGGGCGGGTGCTATGAAGTTACTGATAGTAAATTTTATTTTATGCTTAAGGTTAGTTTCTCAAACTTCTCAAAGTCTTAACAAATTGTGCCAATCCATGTTGCACCAGGCTGATTTCTCATCAAAAGTGGAGAAGTCTGTGACAGAGGAGACAGAAGAGCAGCAGAGAGAGATGGAGCAAGAGAGAGAGATGGAAGAGCAAGAGAGAGAGATGGAAGAGCAAGAGAGAGAGAGAGATGGAAGAGCAAGAGAGAGAGATGGAAGGGCAAGAGAGAGAGATGGAAGAGCAAGAGAGAGAGATGGAGCAAGAGAGAGAGAGATGGAAGAGCAAGAGAGAGAGATGGAAAAACAGGAGAGAGAGATGGAAGAGCAAGAGAGAGAGATGGAAGAGCAAGAGAGAGAGATGGAAGAGCAAGAGAGAGAGATGGAGCAAGAGAGAGAGAGATGGAAGAGCAAGAGAGAGAGATGGAAAAACAGGAGAGAGAGATGGAAGAGCAAGAGAGAGAGATGGAAGAGCAAGAGAGAGAGATGGAAAAACAGGAGAGAGAGATGGAAGAGCAAGAGAGAGAGATGGAAGAGCAAGAGAGAGAGATGGAAGAGCAGGAGAGAGAGATATGGAAGAGCGAGAGAGAGAGATGGAAGGGCAAGAGAGAGAGATGGAAGGGCAAGAGAGAGAGATGGAAGGGCAAGAGAGAGAGATGGAAGGGCAAGAGAGAGAGATGGAAGAGCAGGAGAGAGAGATATGGAAGAGCGAGAGAGAGAGATGGAAGGGCAAGAGAGAGAGATGGAAGGGCAAGAGAGAGAGATGGAAGAGCAAGAGAGAGAGATGGAGCAAGAGAGAGAGAGATGGAAGAGCAAGAGAGAGAGATGGAGCAAGAGAGAGAGAGATGGAAGAGCAAGAGAGAGAGATGGAAAAACAGGAGAGAGAGATGGAAGAGCAAGAGAGAGAGAGATGGAAGAGCAAGAGAGAGAGAGATGGAAGAGCAAGAGAGAGAGAGAGAGATGGAAGAGCAGGAGAGAGAGATGGAAGAGCAAGAGAGAGAGATGGAAGAGCAAGAGAGAGAGATGGAAGAGCAAGAGAGAGAGATGGAGCAAGAGAGGGAGAGATGGAAGAGCAAGAGAGAGAGATGGAAAAACAGGAGAGAGAGATGGAAGAGCAAGAGAGAGAGAGATGGAAGAGCAAGAGAGAGAGATGGAAGAGCAAGAGAGAGAGATGGAAGAGCAGGAGAGAGAGATGGAAAAGCAGGAGAGAGAGATGGAAAAGCAGGAGAGAGAGATGGAAGAGCAGGAGAGAGAGATGGAAGAGCAAGAGAGAGAGATGGAAGAGCAAGAGAGAGAGATGGAAGAGCAAGAGAGAGAGATGGAAGAGCAGGAGAGAGAGATGGAAGAGCAGGAGAGAGAGATGGAGCAAGAGAGAGAGATGGAAGAGCAAGAGAGTGAGAGCCAGGGCATCGATTACTTTGCTCGCCCTGAACCTGCCATATTACAGGCCTTCTTAGATTACCACCCACAGCAGAACAGTAGCAGTGCAGTTGTGATGAGGGTGTTCAGCTGTAAAGATGGCACCAACAGGAAGTGGCTTACTTATTGCAAAGAACGCCATTTATTGTTCTGCTTTGTGTGTCTGGCATTTGCAAGGCTGACTGACACCAGCACATTTATAACAGGCATGAGTGACTGGCGACATATACATCTGCGCACAGAGGAGCATGAAAAGAGCAATACACACCAGACCTGTGCTGAAGCTTTTTTCTTAAGGTGCTCAAAAGGCAACATCAGGAGCTTGTTTGCTGGCAGTCAGTTGTCAGCTCACAGAGCACAAGTGAAAAAGAGACGGCAAGTTTTAGAGCGTATAGTGGATGTGATCAAAGTACTTGGGAAGAGGGGACTCAGCTATAGGCATGTGGAGAATGAGGCTGCATACACTTTAGGTGATAACACCATCGATCATGGTAACTTTCTGGAACTAATTGTGTTATTAGGCAAGTATGATATGTGCCTTGGAGAACATTTGAATGACTGCATTGAAAAAAAGCAAGAAGTTGCATCAGACCAGTGGATCAAGAGGTAGAGGATCTCTCATCACCCTACTCTCCAAAACAACTGTCAACTCAGTGATTGATGCACTTGGCCATCTCCTTCAAGAGAGCATCGCCAGTGATGTCCAGAAAGCTGGGATGTTTTCTGTTCAGCTAGACACAACCCAAGACATCACAGGTTATGATCAGTGTTCAGTAATCATCAGGTATGTTACTGAGTCTGTGCAGGAGAGGCTTGTCTCCATAGTGAGGTGCGAAGCATCCACGGGGCAGTACTTTGTAAACTTGCTTTCTGGAGTTTTAGAGCATCTGAATCTAGACAAGGCCATGTGCATTGGGAATGCAACAGATGGTGCTTCAAATATGCAGGGCCAGTACAAAGGCTTTTCAGCACTTATGACTGCCCAGTCTCCAACTCATGTGCATGTGTGGTGCTATGCACACATACTTAATCTTGTGATTGCTGACACAACACAAAGTGTCATTGAAAGTGGATCACTCTTTAATTTACTTAATGACATAGCTGTGTTCATCAAGGAGTCCCATCACAAGGTTAATCTGTGGGAGAAACAAACCGAAAACACAAGACACAGACGCCTCAGTCCAATAGGTGAGACACGGTGGTGGGCCAAGCATGATGCCCTCCAGAAAATCTTTGGACATTTTGGAAAACCAGATGATGGCCTCTTCGTTGATGTAGTGCTGACGATGGAAGCCATTGAAAAGAGGGAAAAAGAAAAGCCAGCTGTTCGTGCCAAAGCACGAGGCTTTAAAGAGTGTCTCTTGAAGCATGAAACTGTGTTAACAGCACAGATATTTCTTAGAGTGTTTGAGCAACAACTCCTCTGTCAAAGTACCTCCAGTCAAAGGGGATGGACATTCTCTCTGCCCATCATATGGTGACTGCCACACAAGATGGCCTCAAAAGTATTGCCAGGAACTTTCCAACTGTGAAGACAGCTGCAGACACATTTGTGAAACAGACAAATCAAAAACTAGAGGAGAGGGTGAACAACACAGACATGGAAGTGGAGGCTGAACTACCTAAAAAGAGAGCCAAAAGGAGAAAAGGCATGGCCGGAGAGATGCCTGAAGATGAGTTGCAAATCAATGCTGAGAAATCATATGAGGTGAAAGTGCACAACATCATCCTGGACACAGTTATTGAAGCAATCCACAGACGATTTGTCATACATGGCCCTCTTCTTGCCGATTTGGCATGGTTGGACCCCAGGAAGTTTAGCCAGGTCAGAACAGTTTCTCTTCCATTTCAGAACCTCAGCGCCTGTCTACTTAAATTTGACAGCAGGGCTACAGTTAATAACCTTCAGTCAGAACTGAAACGTTTTGCTGAACAGTGGGAAAGGCTTAAGACATCACATGTAGATGAGTACACGACCAGAACAGCAAAGGACAGATCTGAAGAATGGGACGAAGAAAGTGAAATTGTGACCGAAAGCTGTGGTTCTTGCAAAAATTGCCCACTGTGCTGCTATCAAATACTCAGGCGGTTCAACATGCTGTCTGATGCCTATCGTCTCCTTGGGCTGGCATACAAGTACCTGCTGACCCTCTCCCTCACTCAGGTTGCCTGTGAAAGAACGTTCTCTACACTCAACTTCATTAAAAGCAGACTCCGAAGCAGCCTGTCTGCAAACAAGCTGGAGATGTTTATGCTGATGGCCACTGAAAAGGACATTCTCATGTCATTGGACTCTGACATGGTCATTGACAGGGTAGCTGAGAAGAGTGACCTGCTGAGAAAGCTCCTTTTGTAACCTGGTGAGGTGAAATAAAAATGAGCAAAACATTCCTAATTATCTATTGTTAATATTAAATTCAGCTTTATTGTTATTGCCTAAACGAATACGTTTAGTATCTACCTTCACTTCAAACAAGTCAAGTGATTGGTAAATGCTTAGAATTTGTCCATCTTAATAGATAGAATAAATATGAGATTGGAGTATTAGGCATTTATAAACATATATTCTTACAGTCTTAATCTGTCATTGTTTCATTTCAGATGCTGTCAGTCATTTTAGGAGGACTGAAGTGTGTTCATTTTAAGTAAGTACTATATGGAATATGATTCAACCATTTTTCTAGAGTAAGCATACCAGTACTGTCATCGTCTGAAAAAATCTATTAAGTACAATTCTTTCTCAACCTTCACTGTCTGTCCTTTCACTTCATAAAGGTTTCCATGTCTTAAGATATGTTCAGTGTTGCTGCTGTGGAAGTGTTGTAGGTGACCTTTTATTGATGAGTGAATAGTCTTTGGTGATACAATTCAATCATAATCTGTCCTTTATAGATTTTAATATTCATCTAATCTTTATTCCTTTCTGTCCTGTTTGTCAGGGTCTGATCATACATTGTTTGTTTAAGAGGTTCGAGACCATTCAACTTTTTAAGTTCATCAACGTAAGTACTAGTGTATATGATTTCTCTAATTCCTTTCTGGAATAAAGATGCCAGTACTGTGATCATCTGAGCAAGTCCATCAATTGCCATTCACAGTTCTTTGTCCTTTCACTTGTGTCCTGTTTTTCAGGGTCCCATATAATTTCTTCAGAAGTAAGTACTGTATATGATGCCAGTATTTTCCCATATTTTCTAGATACTGTATTAGTACTGTGTGTAAAATGCCATCAAAAACTCAATTAAGTGTTATTCTTATTCTTCTTTCTCACCTTTCTTTCTCTGTCTCCTTTCATATTTAAAGGTTGCTGTGTTAGCAAAATATATTGTGCTACCATGCTGTTTTCTATTGTTTTGGTAAATAAATACTTTATGAAAATATCCCTAAATCTGTCATTTGTTAATTTTAATATTAATTAATGATCATGTCTCACCTCTAGTGTTCTTGGTCTTAATTTCAGGTTTCTACCATGTGTTGTAGATAGTTCAGGAGGTTAACTCTACCAAGCAGTCTTTTTGTTTCCGCTATGTACTGTTTAAAATCCCGAATAGGGAGAATGGTGTAGGTTTAACTTTATTAGATTGATACATATATACCAACAAGGCAGTGTACATCAAAGCAGTTGTTTTCATGCAAAGGCTTTATGGTTTTTCCTATAGCGATTGACAGACCACATGACTTTGCGCATTGCATGCCGGGAACTCCTGGCAAAACAATCCAAGTACCGCATCAAATACAAGCATTTGCAATTGCAGCACCGCAAAACGTTCATTCTCCGGTTCCAATACCTTCTTGTTTTATCTTTGCCGCACAAAAAAGGAATGTACAAAACGACGGAGAACAATGCCGGTCCGTACAAAGACAGACTCGACGAAAAGACAAAGAAAAGATACGAGGAAAAATCAAAGGAGTGAAAGGGTCAGACCCTTACGAGCACACAGAGGGACAAAAGACGTTAGCGTGCTGCCCAACTTTCACCACGCTCAGATTTATAATTATACGGTTCTTGGAGTGAGTGCATACACTCATGAAGTTTAGTAACTTCAGCTCACTGCAACAAGCCCAGGTAGTTTACCGACGGATGGGTACAGGACCTTGAAATGCACCGAAAGACCATCGTACGAACAAAGGTAAGTTTACCTTTGTTCGTCTCACAAATCGTCTTCATAAATACACATTCGTTAACCGTGTATTAATATAACCTTTGAGCTCAACGGTAATTAATTAGTAGTGGAAAAATAATTGTAATATTTGAGCCATTTCTGCTGTCCAACTACTTCTTACAAAATACATTTTTAATGTTAATTAGATTTTTTTTACAGCATAAATAAAGGTTATATAAAAGTCACTGCCACAGACTGATTGCGGCTTCTACCTTGTTACACTAATGTTGTTTGTAGCTCAGTATGACTTTATGTCATCCATGAGGGATGCATTTGACATATGTTTCACATATTATAGCCCAACAAGTTACTTATAGCAATTTAAATACGAGCAATCAGTTTCTTTGCAAATACCGGAAATCAGTTTTTGGCAGACAATCACTTTTTGGCACAACACGGCTATTGCAGTTAATAATACAGCAGCTTCTTGCCATTTTTTGTGTTTCTTTTTATCGCTGTGTAACTGAGTTCAATTGAAAGCCTGTATGCGCTAGTACCGCTTGCCAAAAGTTCCCAGAATCCTTTGCGGTTTTATCCATGAATGACGTCACATTTTTGGTGGGCCGGTCTCCAGTCAAAATGCCCGGGCCGATTTTTTGTCCCAGTCCAGCCCTGCCTGCCCTCCAGCACTATCCACAGCAACCCCTCAACAGCAACATTGTACCCATCAGGTAAAGCATCGGCTACGTTTGCTTTGCCTTGTTGCCCATATTAGATTCTTGATGAAAGTGTGTTGTTGTTATTCAGCCTGGTTCAATGTGCCCCTTTTTAACTTTGAGCACCCGCCCCTTTAAACCTCTCTGCACAGCCCTGCCTAACAGACCTACACCTTAGTTCACAGATTCACTTTGTCTAAGGTTGATTTCTGGGATTTCACACAACCCAGGATTCAGATCGTGAATCCATGATGGGCTTGGATTTACATCATTATCAATGAAATGTGCTCTACTTGGAAGCAGCCGGCCCCGCCCCTTTTGACGGGTTGTGTGAGACTTTAAATCATCAAACTGTAAATTATAAATTTAAATTGTTATTGATCCTTTACCCCGAGTCCTAAAGTGTAGATTTATTTTCTTACTCTTCTTATATTTATTGTTTGTTTACTTGCACCGCTGTAACTGCAGCCTCGTCGTCTCGTCTCTCTATATGCTGGACTGTCTGTAGCGGAGATGACAATAAAGTTTACTTTGACTTCAGCAGCGCGCAGGCGCACCGAGGGCTCTCGCGCTCACTTTATAGAATTTAGAAAAAACATGGGTGCAGATTATAAGTCTGTATCATAATATCTGTTTGTTGTTTTTATTTTGTTTTGCGAGTTGGTTATTAGATGCCGCTCCAGCCAGCCAGAGACTCCCCGCCGCCCCGCCCTCTCCTCCCTGTGCCGCCAGCAGCAGGCGCACCTCGCAAACGGAGGGCGCCCTTACTCCCAGCAAATGGCTGATAGAAAACCGATCGGTGCCTACGAATTTCCCAATATGCGCTGGCATGACGTCGGGGAAGCATGGGTACGACCGATTATTTTATTTTTTTCTTGCCCGTGATGCCCCCACCACGATGCATTCTATTGGTTTGCACACTTACACACACCCAGCTGTGGTTTCCTGTTTTGCTGGACTCTGGAGAGCCCCGCCTTTAACGCTCTTCTCTCACAGAGAGCAACAGAAAACTTGGAAAAACTCCAGATTGACTGAACTCAGTTCAAAGTTACCTTGACACCTTTAGATGTGAGACGTAGTGATGGTCCGCTTGAAGCTGACGCTCCGGTGCGTGTGTCAGAAAGATCAACGCGCTGCTTCAGAAGCACCGTGTCGAGGCTTGATTCGTTTGGCCAGAGTCACGTGATCAGTGACGTCTGAAGCTTCGTTTAGAACGTACCTTTTTTTAAATCGAACTTTATTGAAACACAATGAGTATACAACATACAAACAGATGAAGTTTACAAAAGAACAGAACATGAACATACAGAACCAGGAGTAAAAAAATGATGATATGAGGAGGCGAAAAAAATCAACATATAAATATTGTTCTGAGAGGCTTTTTGTTGGTTGAGTCTGAAATTGATTGTATGTACAATTCATATCCTTATAAAACGGCAGAAATATGGTGTTTTATTAATAAACTTACATTTATGGATATAAAATAGCTAAAAGTATTAACAAATATTTTATAAAAAACATTTATCATTCTTCCTGGGGAACTTAAAGAAACAGAATAAAACATTTTCCCATCGTAAAGAAAACTCCCTTAAAATATGGACAATAACAAAACTGCTAAATTCTTCCAGAATCTCTGTGTAGAGGAACCAAAAGAGATGTGCCACAGTTTCTGGATGATCCCCACAGAAAGTTCAATTAGCATTTATGTCTCTTTTAAATGTTACCATATAGTGACTGGCTGGGTCACATTTATGAAGAATTTTATATGAGATTTCCTTCACCTTGTTCACAATTAGATATTTATGGGATCATCCAGACTGTCTTCCAGGTGATATCTGGAACATGTCGGTTCCAGTAAGATATTCTATATATGGGAGAGACATGATATCTTCTTGGAATAAACTACGTATTCTCTTATTGCTGTTACCAAGTTCCTGTGAAAAGCAGATTTTTCCCACTGCTGACTCAGCTGGATCAGGGAGAGTGACTGAGGCAGATATTGAGCTGTCAGTGTTTTTATATAACATTAAAGTCCCTGAGGGTATGGCACCAAGCACCACTGAGAATTCCCCAACACTGACGGGAAAATTATATAGTGTAAGGAATTCATTGTAAGTAAGTAGTACTCCCTCGTTAAATTTTAAAACTTAGTAGCGGCCGCCATTGTTGGCAGCTGAAATTTGGCTGGGCCGCGCTATGAATTCTGGGATATGGTGGGCCACGAAGGACACACCCGACCCATCCTTCAAACTCGGGGGAATGAAGGACGCATTTGAAGGAGTCGAGGAATCGGGACAGCCTTCGTCGCCTGGCTGTGACGTCATCGGCCTTCAAATGCGGCCTCCGGAGGATGCAGCCGACGTTTTGGGACACAGCTTGTGTGTCTTTGTTGGTCATGTGACCTCCCAGGGACTACACATGGAAACGAGCAGTTTAGCTCAAATCTGGCAGGTTTCCATCGTCTGTTTTTGTCCTGATGTCCATGAACATGAACACTGTCCCTGTCAAACACGTCCAGATAATCTGATCCAGTGTTGTTCTTCTTCTGTGGTGTTTGTGATGGAGCAGCAGCTGCTGATCCTGATGTCCTCCACCAAGGGGGCAGCAAATTCAGCTGACTGTCATCATTTATTAAAAAGATGTAACAATGTGACATAATGCAATATAATAGTGTCAGTTACACATTGTGGGTTGCACTGTGGCCAGAATGGACATTACCTCCTGCCTAATGGAAGCTGTCAGCCATCCTGCAACCATGAATTAGATAAGCAGAAGTGAAGGGATTGTTAACAACAATTTAATAATAAAATGTAATGTGATAGTTGCACTTTATTAGCTCCCCACAATCGTATGAATAATAAGCATGAATGCACTGCATGCTCATAGCAAGTTCTTTAGGTTTAAAGTGAGATCCTGCTTTAAAGGGCGCTTCATCTGCTGGGAATGACATGTTTCTTCTAGTATGTAAGGCTCAGCCCATCTTACTGGGACTTACTTTTGTAGATCCACATGCTCTAAACCTGCTGCTCCATGATTGGTGCAGAAGCTTTAAGCTACTATTAACAAATAATGACCATGGACTTAGTTGTTACTACAGTAACTTATCATTGAGCAACTTGTATATTTAATTTTACTTGTAAAACTATGCAAGTAGAATTGAATGGGGCACAGTGAGCTGAGCACAGGCCCACTCTGTGACACTCAGAGGTTTGTGGATATCATACTGAGAGTATTGGACACAGTGCAGCCAGCTTGCAGCCACTTTCCCACCACTTTAGCACAATGTTTACATGAGACTCAGCCACACTAATGTTCCTGGGCAGACATGTGGTGCAGCATGGCTGATGGCACTGTACCTGCAGCTGTCATGGACAAGAACCACTCAATACCTCACCCAAGCCAAGCCTGTGCTGATGTTGTGATCTGAGACCGAGACACTAACCCAGGATCATGATATGATGTTGTGAGAGTTTCACTAAGAATTAGCTCTGATTACAAGATTTCAATCTATCGTAACTCTAATTTGTATTTACTTCAGTTTGTTCATCTTGGAGCTGTGTGCAGCTGAGGACAGTCTTATTATTACCAGGTGAGGATATGTAACAGCCACAGTCTGTAGAGATGATGTCACCATGGAGTGGTGATGTCACCGGAGCTGCCAATATGTGCTCCAGCCAAAGCTACACCAGAGGGTTGTGCTGTGTAACAGGTTGGTGCAGGTGGTGTTATCTACATTTGAACATTAGGCAACAGTCTCATGAAGACACTTTCTATTGTTCACTAAAGACCAACAATAACAGAGACAAAGGGAGAGCAGCAGAACTAGTGCTAACAATTAGCACTGCTAGCCTGCCCACCAACACCAGCTAATGTTCTAAAAACGATGATCAATGATTTTGCTGTAACGGCTCCAGCTGTCTGTGTCAGGGACACGTTGGAGATGAAGTGAGTGATCCAGTGACAAAGGTTTGGAAACCTGCAGTCAGCTGAGACTAAAGGAGTCACCTGACCGAGAGACCAAATGTTTCACTGAGAACGTCCAGATGAACAGAATCAACCTTTGGGATAATCTGTTCCACACATCCATGTTTCACTTACTGCATTATATTTCCTCATTGCTGTGCACACAGGCCTGTGGCTTATAACCAACTCCAAGTTCAGACTCAGAGGCTGCTGAAGCTGTTTTCTGGAACAGAGACGTGTTGGATATAAAAGCAACTCTTCTTTATGTGTCAGCACTGAGGAAAGGAGCAGCTTCGTTTCTAAGTGTATGAAGGACTGTAGCAGTGTGTGTGTGAGCTTTATTTCACAGACAGAACCATGTCAAAAACACAACTTCAGGTAAAAACAATACAAAATCAAAGAGTCTGATCAGAAGGATTAAACAGAGGAGTGTGGGACTGTTTTTAACAGACAGCAGGTTAAGCCAGGCTGGAGGAGTAAACTGAGCCTCGGTGTGAGCAGCAGTGTGTTTGACAGGAAGCTGAGATAAACAGTCTGGAGCCCATTTAGTGCTTCATATGAAAGTGTGAGGATTTGAAAGCAAATCTAAAATCAAGCAGGAGTCAGTGTGAGAATGATTTGTGCTTTTCCTCAGTCAGATGCTGGGAGTTTCAGTTCATCCATGTTCAGCGTGCTGTGCTTTGTGTAACAGGAGAATATGACAGTATAAATCAAGTCTTCATGTCACTGAAAGCCTCCACAGTCTGCTATGGAGGTGCATCAGTTTGGATTTACAAGAAGAACATTTCTTAAACCTGCCACAAGATGGCGCTCCAACAGAAGGGATGTCCACAGTGTAACACAGACACACACATACTGTGTGAATGTGTGAGTGAATGGGCTTTCAACACAAGGCTTCTGCTGCTACCTTTAATTACATAATTAGCTAACAAGAACAAACTGTTAATTACCACCAAAGAACGGCTCCAGATTTTAGCTGCTGACCATTTTGTGAAACGTTGATTACATCAGCTTATTGTTGATTTTTCAACCTTAATATCAGCTGCTTTAAAGGAGCCTCGTTCTCTCGCAGTAACACTTTTCTTCACTAGATGCAGTGCAGGCACAGTCTGTGTTTCTAAACTACACACTAATGTTCATTGTTGTGCAGCTAAATCCTCCCTCTGGATGGGAAGAATCCCTGTCAGGCTTCAAACACCTGGCTTGGTGTTCTGGAGCTAATGTGTCACCTGTGAGGACTCTGAGATGAACACACAGCAGACACTTCAGTTCTCCGTCTGTGTGTCCTCAGTTTCCCAGCATGCCTTGGCTGTGGTGGTGGAGGTGAATGAGGGGGAACATGCTGCTCTGTCAGCACTCAGGTTTCATACCTGGTGATCTCAGAGGACAAAGCGGCGTTACAGCAGCGCACGTTGATGAGACCTGATGCTCTGAACAGTTCAGACTTCAGCCTCACTCTGAGAAAACAAACGACTGACTGTCAGCAGCAACTACACCTGCTCCATCAGTGACGGAGAGAAGAACTGAGACTGAGAGACATACAGCTGCAGGTCAAAGGTCAGAAACGCCCGCTCTTTGTACGGGTCAGGAGTTAGTACTGCAGAGGTCAGAGGTCAGCTTGCTGACAAACCATTTGAAACAGTTTGGAGCTAAAAGCACAACAGCAGAGGAAAGAAGAGACACTGCAGAGATGATGCAAAATATTGTGTTTTGTTCTCAGCTGTCAAAAAGTGTAACACACGTGTTCCAGCACAGCCTTTGTGTACTTTCACTTCTCCATACTGTCCATTGGAAATCCTGTTTGTTACTTTTTGATTTCAGTCCATGTGTCCAAAGCAAACTTCTGTCCCACACTTTCTCTGCTGACTCTTCACCGATGCTCAGATGATCTCAGATGATTTCACCAGAACTCATCAAAATTCGGGCTCCACAGAAACCCAGACGTCACTAAACAAGCGTAACAAGCAAAGTGAAAACTGGTCGTTCAGCTTTATTGACCAAAGATAAGCTCACATGTCACCTCATGACACAGACACTTATTTCCACAGCATGCACGAGGACTGACAATAAGTGTCTATAAAGCCACTTCTATCTGCCACACCTGTGCTTCTGTCATGGTTGCTCTCCTCTCACTCTGTCATTTATCCACAGTCTGCCTCCCTCTGCTCCGTCAGCTGACGTCCTCTCTACACCACCTGCTGTGTTTTATCCTGCAAAAACACATTTAAGAAGCGTTGCACCGAGTAACGGGAGGAACTGCTATAAAATCCATTTAAAGGAGGTGGTGCTGAGTGCTGTGACTGGGGTCCCACCACTGACATCACGGGTGGAGGACATGTTGGAAAACTGCTACAAAGTGCTGTGCAGCCAGCAGAGCTTACAGTCTGTCCTGTGTGTCATACAGGCTCTCACACTTAGTGTTTCTGTGACACATTGAAGAGAAGTTTGTGTTGTTCACAGTTGTGCTTGTACTGAGTGACAGCTGACATGACCTAACAGGAATAATGTGTCTGTGCTGAATGAGAAGTAACACACAATGAAGTCTTGATGCATCTCAATCATCCAGGAAAGTGAGTCTGTTGCTTCTGTTCATCTGGACGCAGCGTTTTGTGGGAGAAACGTGTCGTCATCATCAGGTGACGTCTTCAGTCTCAGCTGCAGGTTTCAGTCTTACAAACAGGACATTTGCATAAAGACTGAAAGCAGCTGCAGGAACGATGGGCTGGGAGCTCCGTTCCTTCATCTTAATTATGCAGATTCTCAGGACCATTGATCAACAACCACTGATCCATGTCCATGAGTCCCATTCACAGAGATGTGGGAATGGCTGCAGTCACAGCATGTAAGATGGAAATAAATGAGAAGTATTTAGCTGAAGTGGATTTGATTTATGTTACTTCTTTTTTAACTTGTAGTTCTACATTGGAAGATTATTGTGATATTGAAATATAAAAACTACATTTATATTCTATTATTTTCTCAAAATAAGCGTCACACTCGTGGAAGCCGGTGTAGCCGCCGAAACGCCTGCATTTATGGAGACTTTCAGCCCCAGGTAGGCCAGTTATGGATCTTCGGATCCACATTATGTCAGCATAAAATACATACTTAGGCAGAATTTTGCAAACATCTATTTTTCATTTTGTAGCAGCATAGAGCTTTTTTCCAATTATTTTTTAAAAGTCAGGTCAAGGCTCCAAAAGCCCAAAGGCGATATAACAGTTTGTGTTTGCTACATGGATCATTGTAGTTCAGCTTTCCTTTGTTATATTTCTTTAAGAGCTCAAAATGTGTTCATTACATAAATAAAACGTAATGTAATGTAAGCTCAATGTCCTTACAGCATAGCGTCTCTTTGATAGAGAAATGCCCAGAGTTACACCATCTATCGTTCACAAACACAGCCAGACCCCCTCCTCCCTTCTTACCACTCTCCGCTGTTCTGTCATAAGAGGCTCAGCAGCTAAAGCAGCACACCTGGGTCTCCCAGCCTATTAAAAGCAGCCCTTTGCTTCACCTGCTTCACTAAACATTATTATTTTAAGCAGAGTGGTGTGATTTATGTAGGCATTGCTGTGTGACAGGATGACTTTTCTTGCACACCCACCAAATGAGGGCGCACATGCTTCCACGCCCACTGGTGACTGCACACATCCTTTCAAGGAAGCATTTCATTCATCCCTAACAAATGGAACAAAACACTGTGCAGCGTGTTCAGGTTTGAACGTGGCCCTGGCCTCTCTCTGCATCCACCTGGCACATGCAACACACATCCACTCCCTGCTGAACTGCTTGTATTTGATGTGTTGAAGTTTTGGTAAAGTTTGAATAAATTCCACTTTATTTATAGGAACATTTCATCTGTGGACTCCTGCTTCCCCTCTCCTTGAGCCAGTTTGTGACGGGAACATGACATAAGAAAAGTAATTTATCCCTTTTTGATTCTGTGTATCTGGCGCTCATCCAGTGAGTTCACACTTGGCAGAAACAGACTGAATTTGTCTGGAGAACTTTGGCTTCAGCCAAGTTAGATAAACACACTGTGTCTCTGTCAAAACAGCAGTGTAGTTGTGGCACCCCTGTGAGGGAATGACCACATGAATATTATTTTGTGTAAAACACTCATGTAACGGGACATTTTTCATTGCTATATGTATTTATTTTCAGTTTCTTTAAGAGGATAGAAAATCCATGTAACAGGGATTCATTTTATGTTAGAAAGCAGTGAGGGCGGAACTTTGGTGCTTGCTCCGGGGTTTCGGGGAGCAGTAAGTGGAGCCCACCTTCCGCTGCTTCCTCAGACACGTTCTGGAGGAAAGCAGAGACGCATCGTGTCTTCCTTACTCTGCTCTTCACCTGCTTTTACAGGTCGGTACACGGTGCTCGCACCGAAAATGTTGTTTATTGTCACCATGGTTACCCACGTTAATGTGAATGGGAGAGTTAAGGCGGTCCGCCAAAGTTATTTATATGTAAACACGGGAGAAAACCAGAGGAGTGTCCCGCGCGACCGCACCGCGAGCCCGCTCGTTAGGTGGAGCGCTCGTGAAGCAGAGTCAGTGCGCTCCTATGCTCTGTGCAAACGTGTTGTAATGCTCCAATCAAATCAGTTCTGTGAGATGTGAATGTTAATAGTTCTGTTAAAGTGACTGAGTAGATTAGCTAGTGTAACACAAGCACTCTGAGCAACTCTGTGTAGCTAACAGAGGCATTCATGGGTTGATTCAACAAGCTGTGTTTCATGATGCACTAAATAGTGATTTTGCCAGTAAATTACTGGAGGGAACAAATGTAATGTATTTACCAATGCTGTTATTGAATAGAACTGTTTAGCCAGTAAGACACTGCAGAAGACAATGTGATGTGTTTATTGATATGATAAAAGGATGTAGCTGTTATGGAAAGAAGTGTGAACTTGAGAAACTGAACCAGTTAAAAAGAGTATATTTCACTGATGTTGTGAAATAAGTAAATGTAATTGATGTGAATGAGGAACCAGCTGAACAGTATATTGAAAGCTCATGTTTAGTGTTTTATAGCATTTATTTGTGTGAAATAAATCAGACTCAGACACGTTCTGGAGGAAAGCAGAGACGCATCGTGTCTTCCTTACTCTGCTCTTCACCTGCTTTTACAGGTAACATGTTTGTCATCGAGGTCTTCATCCTTGGGACCCGTAACATAGTAACTTCTTCATTGTTATACTTCTATAGTTTTCCCATTTTGTGAGCTGTGGATGTGGAAAGTGTCTCAGTGACACATCCACATGAAAACGGCGTTACCTTCGTTCATTTGCACGTCAAATGAACGAGCTGTTTGGACTTTAACGTCACAGCTGATGCTTCGATACTCGAACTCAAGAGTTCAGCTTCCACTCAGAGGTACAAGTACACACAGCAAAGATAAACGTGTACACAAGGTGGAACCCACAAGTGCACAGCTCCAACCAGAGATGGGCAGTAATCCAATTACTTTTTTCAAGAAATGAGTAAAGTGAGGGATTACTATTGCAAAAAAGGTAATTAGATTACTGTTACTTTCCCGTAAGCACGCTGCGTTACTGCGTTACTAAAACCGCAGCTGTGTGCAGATGAACAATGGATAATCTATCGAGTGTGGAGAGAGTGTGAGCGTGCAGCGTTTAAAGCGTGGAAGCACTGACCTTACTTTGAGTTTGACTCTGTAAAAAGTGACAAAAACATTAGCATCCGCTGTTCACTGCGTGGGAAGACAACATGCTCACTCACTATGTGTTAATGGGCATGCTTATTTATAACTTTGATAAAATGTCATAAAAATAATTCCATGCCAGCTCACCATTGGTGATCAGGTAGTTTCTGTTCCAGTTCCAGTCCCATAAATCATGAAGCTTGCTGCCAGAAAAGCTTCAAATCTCCTTTGAAAGCTGTTTGTGGTCTTGATTGTGGGAGCTTCAGTTGTCTGACTCCAGCTGCCACACAGTGCTCACTGATATCATTTGCAAAAACCCCAGTGTGACAATATTTATCAGTGAAGCAGAAATCAGGAAGTGACGACTTTTCTTTGAACATTTGCTGAGGCTAAGCTGTGCTTTCTACCACAGTTGGGAATTTCCTGGTTTACAACAAATTATTGTGTCAACACCGCATAAGATTTCAAACTACAGGAAAATCACTGGAGTTATAAGAGGCAGACAACGACACACACACCACATGCATGCTGTTGCTATTTATTGTGGATTAACCTGTCAAGGGCAAGAACAAAATAATTCTGCCTCAAATACAGGAAATCATAGCTTTCCTGTATTTCCTCCATTGTTGGCATGCTGGTTAGTGCTGTTGCTCCACAGTAAGAAGGTCCTGGGCTAAATTATCCATGAATGTAAACGGCTGTGTGTTTCTATCTGATAGACTGGTGAGCTGTCCAGGGTGTACCCTGCCTGGTAACCTATCACTTCAGGGTTATTTCCCAGCCCTGCTGCAACCAGGATAGAGATAGGAGGATGGTAGTTGTTGTAGACCCATTCAATTTCAATTGAAGGATTAAAATGTTCCAGGAGCTCAACTTACTCCATCTGAACATGTTTCAATCGTGTTTTATGAACACAACATGCAGGTTTACTGAATATGAAAAGGTTGTGTTGATTTAACTCAGTTGTTTAAGTCAAAGGAGCTTGCAAAGAAGTTTCTGCCAAAGCAAAACCTTTGTGTGCAACCAGTGTCCACTATTGAATCAAGTAAATCCAACATGTTTTTGTCAGTGCAAAAGGAGTTACGGTACCTGTATTCCTGCACAATATTGTCCCGGGAGGGAGGAAAACTTTCTGGTGAAGTTTTGGTTGATTTTTGGGTTTTGCTTGACACTAGGTTGATTTTATCAGTGAGGTTTGGATTGTTTTCTTTCTCTAAGAGAGAGAAAGATGGTTTTATGCTTGGACATGTTTGCAATGGGCCCCAGTATTTGTTACTTTATTAGTGTTTTATTGGTTGCGTTTGTTTGTGCTTTTGTTACAATGCACTGAGATAAGAACATCTGAGAGGTGTGATCCACCGGTGGTGATATTTTGGTATTTTGTGAGTTCCCGATTTAACAAATCAGCTCTTTAATCCAGACCTGAGAGGTTGAACTTTAAAGCGCTATAAAATATTCTTACTGGAAACAGTGGCAAAGTGTTTTTCTCCATGATTATAATGGGCTTGGGAGAAATTCACTTGTATGTCACATTGATCACATGAGAAGTCCTGAGCCTAAAAGGATTGCAGCGAGTCAATCCAGTCCAAAAACAAGGAGCTGTTTTCCTTTAAAATGATGACGTCATCCTGCTGGTGATGGAGGCTCGAATAGGCTGCGCGTGAGACTCCATTATCAGCAATATCTGGTATGAATGTGTGTGGATGTATGCATGTGACTGGACTGTGACGGACTGACGACTAAAAGTTTAACTGACTTGATACTGAGACAAAAACGGTGCCGACTTTAGGATTAGTGAATGTCCACAACAATTCACCCAGCCTGTAGAAGAAGGGTGGAGGTTTTGTCTTGCTTTGTTTGTGCAGGAGCAGAAGGATGACAGAGACTAAAGGGGGAGGCTGTAGCTTCACGAGTGTGAGCTGCAGACTGAACCCTTTGGTTGCTAATGTTGAGTCACTGATGTTTGCATTAAGAAAATTGTGTTTTATTAGCTGTGTTTTAATTAAGGTATCACATTATATTGTTGGGAATGTTAAATGCTAAAGTGAAGAAAAGCTTTGATTTCACTCATGACTGAACATGTTATTATTAACCATAGCAGGCCACTGTAAAGAGTCAATTAACTTTTATAGAGGAAAAAAAAGGCCAAAAACTCTGTTAATACCTATGAATAACAGGCAACGATAGACTTGTCACATTCAAAATAGAGATATGTAATAACAAACACGGGTCCGTGTCATTTAGGTTCTCCATTGAAATAGTCAATCATTTAGAAAAGTAGAATATATATATATATATGTCTCAACGCTGTTTCTCAATAATATTAAAAACCTAAAAAC
This sequence comes from Rhamphochromis longiceps, assembly GCF_057381845.1. Lineage (NCBI taxonomy): Eukaryota > Metazoa > Chordata > Actinopteri > Cichliformes > Cichlidae > Rhamphochromis > Rhamphochromis longiceps. The sequence goes on from NW_028187224.1 coordinate 2,019,181, forward strand.
TATTGTTGTGGAAGATAGAAGTCACTGTGACAGCCCTCTGACTGTGGAGGACGTTTGTAATCCTATTTCTGCACTTAAGGCCAACAAATCTCCCGGCACAGATGGTTTAACTGCAGAGTTTTATGAATCATTTTCTAATCTCCTGGCTCCGTTCTTACTGCAGCTTTTCGTAGGAAGTGTAGAGTAGGGCTGCTCGATTATGGCAAAAATGATAATCACGATTATTTTCACTGAAATTGAGATCTCGATTATTTGACGATATTTATTTAACCCTTTAAGACCTACCATAGAACCAAGTCTGCCAGAGCTTATATTATTTTTTTACATGTTGTAGTGCCATTTTTGGGAGCATTTCAAGTTGCTATACATCAATACAACTGTTATAGCCCATATTTTAATAATATGTATGCATTAAGTCCATAGTAATTACATTAATTACAAAAAAGTGCAATAAACTACAAAAAAAATTGAAAATCGTTTTTTTTTTACATACCGTATTTTCACGACCATAAGGCGCACTGTGCTAAAAGGCGCAGTCTCAGTTATGTGTGCCCTTACTGTATTTAACACACACATAAGGCGCACTGGACCATAGGGCACATACAAGTACCGTATGCGTATTTAAAAATAAAGCGGGAGCAAACCTGAGTTCGGTACCTTACTCACATTTTTATTACCAGTAATTGTCATCATCAACAACACACAAGCATACAAGTGTGCGTATTTAAAAATAAAGCAGGAGCAAAACAAAGTTTGGTACTCACATTTTTATCATCAATCAAACCCATCGAAGTCCTCATCCTCTGTGTCTGAATTGAACAGCTGCGCTAAATCTCCATCAAACATGCCAGGTTCACTTTCTTCACTGTCAGAGTCACTTTCCGTGCCGTGCGGCTCCTCGGAAATGATGCCGGCTTTTGCGAAAGCTCGAACAACAGTGCCAGCAGACATGTTAGCCCAAGCATCTACAATCCATTGGCAAATTGTGGCGTAACTCGCCCGGCGCTGCCTTCCACTCTTGGTGAAACTGTGGTCTCCATCGGTCATCCATCGCTGGATGTGTTTGTCGCCGATGTGTTTGCTGCAGTAGGTGCGGAAGATGGCCAGCTTTTCCTTATAATCCGCTGGAAGTTGCTGCGCTACTGTAGTCCTGGTCCGGATGGAAAAATGGCACAGTTTCATAAAAAGTGAAAGTGAAACTGCTTTTAGCCGAATGGTGACCGTCGAAACGCTTCTCCCGCTCGTTCTTTGCTCGATGATCGCCTTATGTCCGCGGAAACTCAGCTGCGTATTCTTGACCTGTCGGAGCTTGTTTTCCAGCTTCCTCCACTTGCAAACCATCGATTCATTAACCTTAAATTCTCTCGCCGCTGCTCGATTTCCATGTTCCTCCGCGTAGCTGATGGCCTTCAGTTTAAACTGTGCTTCGTAAGCGTGTCTCTTTGCCATTTTCAGGGTTGTTAAAACAACGATGTCCTGCATAACGCACATACCTGTCCTTTTATACAGGTATGTGCGATTGTCCCGGTATATACGATCAACGCCCACACTTCACCCTTTAACGTTCTCATGGTGTTCTCTACTACGTCCTCCTTACGGTGTGTTCACACCGAACGCGATGGACGCGAATAAAACGCCCCAAACGCCCCTAATTTGACGCGTGTACATTCGCGTCTCAACGCGTGTCCAAGAAAAATCCATCGCGCGTGAACCGGAAATGTGGGAGGAATGTGGGAGGGAGTTGTGCCAGACCGGTATCTTTGCAAGATGGCAGCTATCGAGCTAGCGCTTGAAGAGAGAGTCTCCCTTCTCTATGTACTGTGGAGAGCAGAGCAGCAGCGTAAAAGACGTCCTCGCTGTACCTGGGTCCATCAGGTCCTCCAGAGGCATGAGCAGTTTGGTGAGTTTCACCACTTGCTCCAGGAGCTGCGCCTGGATGACGGCCGATTCCAGCGCTATCACCGTCATTCACTCGGCCAGTTTGAGGACCTGCTTTCCCTCGTCGGTCCCAGCATTGCCCGCCTAGACACCAACTACAGACGCTCAATCCCACCTGCAGAGCGCCTGTCCGTCTGCCTGAGGTTAGTAAAACTATTTAATACGGTAGTCCTTTATTGATATCTGTGCTAATATGCTAATCCATCCAGTTATACACTGCTAACATGGATGTGCTATGCTAACAGTGAATGCTGTCGGTGTTTACTGAAAGCAAACTGTGGTACAGAGACGACTCTTTATAATATTTCTAGTGATACTCAGAAGCTCTCATCAAGTCCCGATTTAATTCGATTTATGCTGTTATCAGTGTTTGCATGATAGCATGGCTGTGGTGTCACATCAATGTATGCGCTCGGTGTTTGCTGATATCAAACTGTAGCATTAGGACCACTGAGTTAACCTTGTAGTGATACTCACTCCTTTTTATTTAGACCTGGGCCCTGTTTCAGGAAGCCGGTTTAGAAAACTCAGAGTGAAAAACGATACGCAGGGTTGAGTAACCCCGAACTGTCCAACTCGGAATATTCGGTTTCAGAAAGGCTGATAACAAGTAGTTCAGTCAACGCGGAGTTGCTTTAACCCCAAGTGAAGCGCGCGGACGAGGATACATAAAGCCCTGATCAGTGGAGCACAGATTAAGCGAGTCACCATGGAGACGGAGGGAAAGAAGGCGCGGTCAATGTATTTTACAGCGCTTGAGGCCGAAATTCTGATGGCAGCATATGCCGATAACATGCAAATTCCGCGGAAAAAAGTAACACAGCGACAGCTGCAAAAGAAAGTGAGCATGCATGGCAAAACATAGCCGACAGAGTCAATGCGTGAGTGTTAATTTAAACATTGATCGAGGGATTTCCACCCATTTAACACGTTATTTTATCATATGTTATTTTATTTGTTATTTTATACATTTTATTTTGTGACGTGATGTGAGCGCAGGTGCAACCCAACAGGCCCCAAACGTTCCTGGCAGCAAGTAAAAATGAAATATAAAAATATAGTCCAAACAGGTAAGGTGTAATTGTATTATGAGCCATAGTGCTTGGTCTGTTTGTCCGATGTAAATCAATTGCAGTTAGAGGCTACATTAATTTTCTGTCTGTAAGCACTTATTGAAATTATCTGAGCACATTACAAGTACATATTTGCTTACTCTGTATGCTCAAATGTGACCCGTTATAGCCAACAGAAAAAAAGCGGAGGCCCGAAAAACAGGTGGGGGTCCTCCACCACCACCACCACCACTCACAGAGGCTGAGCAGTTGGCCCTCAGCCAAAACAGTGGGCGCCCTGTGGCCGAAGGCATCTCTGCGGGGACATCCTCTGAGTCAATAACCCCGCAAGACACAAGTGCCTACATAGGGGGTAAATTCAAAATAATACATGATGTGCATACATCCTTTCTTCACAGTCACCTTTGCAGTGCTACTCATTCATTTGATAAACTCTTTACCATAATGGATTATTTTGTAGTGAAGTTATTTTCCTACTGATTTTGCCTTCCCTCAGTCTTGGTTGTCTTTGAGAGCATAATGACAATGAAGTGTAAGGTGATTGGTATGTTTGTTAATTGCCATTTGGTCCCTTGTAAGTTATAAGTGACCTGTATAAACCTCATATTCTATCAGTTGATGGTGATGGTGTACTGCATCTGGTGCAGCCTCCTGTTGAGCCAGACCAACATGCAGTTGTGAGTAATACTCCACAGATTATATGAGTTTACAGTAGAACAGCAATGTTGTTTATTTCTTTACTACAGGAAAATAATGAAGAAACATTGACAGCTGTTACAGAGGAGGAAGCAACAGAGACACTTTATGAGGTTTACATCTTTTAATACTTTGTGTACAGGAAACACAGGTGACCAATAAAGCCAGTTGAACAAAAAATCTGTTTATTCTTCTTTCAACATGTTGAGGTGATGGGTCAAAAGAAATGATTGTGACATATGGTGTCTCTGACTGCACTTCCATCTTGTATGTCCGTGGGAGGGTCAGGATGTTCATGGTTTGGATCACTGCTGTTTGGTTCAGAAGGACAGTGTTCTCCTCTAATTGTGGCAATGTTGTGAAGAATCACACATGCCACAATAATGTCACATGCCCTTTCTGGGGTGACCCTGAGTCTTTGCAGGCACTGGAACCGGGCCTTAAGCATTCCGATAGTCATTTCAACTCTGGCTCTTGTCCTGCAATTAGCCAGATTATATCGCTGCTGTGGGCCCGGTTCAGGGTCAGAGTAAGGGGTAAGCAAATAGGGTAAACATGGATACCCCCTATCACCAAGCAAGTAGCCAGTGAACTCTCCTAAGACAGAAGGATACACTTCAGTTCAAATGTCCCTGAAGCAATTGGTCTTTATATATTTTAAAGTATTTTCAACTCACCATGTCCAAATTTTGTGCTCAGTGTACATTCACGGAATATTTGTGAGTCATGGACAGAGCCTGGCCACTTGGCTTCCACATTTGTGATAATGTTGGCAGCATCACATATGATCTTCACAGTGCAGAGAACACAAATTAGCATCCATTACTATGATGAAATAATTTGTTAGTTTGAAATGCTACAGGGAACTATGTACCTGTACATTAATGCTGTGGAAAGACTTCCTGTTCACATAGTCTCCTTCATTTACTGAAGGAGCAATGATTGGAATGTGAGTGCCATCTATACAGCCAATCACGCCTGGGAACCCTGAAAATAAATGTAAAATTTAAGTAGTAGTTCAAGTATCACCACATCATAAATTAAGTTTTGGTCATCCTGATACCTGCAATTTTGTGGCATCCCTCTTTGATGAATCTTGTGGGTCTATGACCGGGGAACACCACAAACGTGTACAGGAGACGTTTCAGTGCAACTGTAACATTCCTGACTGCCCGACAGACGGTAGCCTTGGAAACGTGCTCAGCGTCACCAATATTATACAGAAAGCTCCCGTTTGCAAAAAAACGAAGTGCAATACAAATAATATGTACAGAACTGAGAGCATGTCCGCGATGTGTCACATGCGTAATATATGGCCTGAGGATGTTATCCAAATAAATTATAGATTGTGCTGAGAAACGGTAACGTTCGCACAGACAATCATCAGGAAATGATAAAATGTCCGAACGCGCTCTAATCACTCTCTCCCGGCGGAGAGCTCTGCGGAGAATTTAGGCTTCACGATCTACTGGCTCTTCAAGGAAGGGACACGCCATGTCTGACACTTCCTACTGTCAGGTTTCCGACAAAGGGGCGGAGACAGTCAGGGTTAGTTGTAGTAAACCTGCTAGGGGGCAGGTTAGCTTCACGGCGTGTGTCGTCATAGTGACTCACTCAGGCTTCAGCTGAACTCGCTTTGTGAAACCGAAAACCCAGAGTTGTCGTTAACTCAGGGTATACTTACTCAGTTTTTCCACTAAACCGGCTTCCTGAAACAGGGCCCTGGTTTAATTCTGGGATAGTTGAATATTTGTATATAATCCCTGCAGCTGTCAGACTCTATAGCAGGGGTCACAGCCTTTATTAAAACAGAGTTAGATAAAACTGAACAGTTTGGTTCATCTCTAGTTACATGGTTCTATCTTGATAAGCTGTCTTATCACAGATTAATTTTTCAAAAATATTAATGATTTAAGCAAGGAAAGGGCTACATGTCAACATACAACTCTTTATTTCTATTAATGTCTCACTTCATTCCTACCTGATTGACATGTTTAGGAATTATGAGTGATTGGCTCACTGTAGTTGTGAAAGTTGCTACCAATCAAATTATGATATGTTAAAGTTAAAACAAAACACAACTGTTTTAGATATGATCTAATATACATTTTGTTATTATCCTTATAATTACAAAAGGTTTTATGTAAGATTTAAGTTTTGTGATTTATATCTGACATCACAAAAGTATTTTGGAATTTGAATAATGTATTTTGTAACTGCAGTACACATAATACTGATTTTGAACAATTTTGTCCAGGTTCCTTGTCACCGGGGACTCCTTCAGGACCATCGCGTTCAGTTTCAGAGTCGGTGTGTCCACGGTGAGCCAGATCACCCCCCAGGCAGCGACGTCCATCTGGGACTGTCTAGTGGACGACTTCATGGCTGTGCCTTCACCTGGAGACTGGCGGTCCATCACAGAGGGATTCCAGGAGCGCTGGAACTTTCCTCTGTGCTGTGCAGCTCTGGATGGGAAGCACATCCAGACAAAGGCACCCCATATATCATATAGGAGACACACACATTGATATGCACTAAATATTTATTTCATTTCTTTTTTGTGGTGCCCAAATTGATGCACCTGCTTGATTTTGTTTAAACAATTATTGCACACTTTCTGTAACTCCAGTAAACTTCTTTTCACTTCTCAAATATCACTGTGTGTGTCTCCTGTATGATATTTAACTGACATTTTTTATTGTAACAACCAACGATTTATACAGGAAAATAATGTCTATTAACAAGGTTGCCCAAACTTCTGCATCCCACTGTATCAGTATATTTTGTCATTAGTATAATATGAAATAAATTCTACATGTGTCAAGTTGTGTGCCAACATTTGCTGTGTAGTAGAACTGAGACATTAGTCATTATAAACATTTATTTGAAATAATATTAAAAGTCTCAAACAGAAAAACATTAAACATAAATATATAAAATATAAGAATTTACAGAGAGACAGGAATAAAAAGGACCAGCTGCTCTCCAGAGCAGGAACAAGGCTGAGGAGGAAATGCTCCATTGGAGACTGGTGTGGCCTCTTCAGGGACTCCAGGATGGCCAGCTCCACCGCCGATGGACCGTCCTGGGACCCGTCCCTCATCTGCCTCGGAGCCGTCCTCCTCTGTGGGCCTGTAAAACAGCACAAAACACAAAGAAATGAGAAGGCTGCTACTAGATTTTAATTTCAACATTGAAAAAAAAAAAAAAACAATAACAGGATATAATCAGATTGGTTTTAGATATTTAGTAAAGGTGATCACAAGGGAATCCCACCGACTAAAAAGGTATCAGTGCTTGCTGTACATATCTGTGGGTGCAGCAGCAGGAGCTCAGGGACTGGGGATGCTCTGCTGCAGAATCAGTTGGTTCTATCAATACAGTATTAAATGTTAACAGGTTGGATATAATAATCGTAGAGTAGACAGTGGTCCCTCATTTATCGCAGGGGTTCTCAGAATAACTAGCCCCTGGCCACGCACTTTATACACTTTTTTTCCACACACACACACATGAACATTGATCACAGTTCTCACAATTGATTCTCAAAGTGCAAACCTTTGTAGATTGCAAAACGTAAAAGTATTAATATGCCGCGGTTTGTCTTCATCTGCCTGCCACTTTCGTGCGCCTTTTTCCCTCGCGGTGCAGGTGTCTATTTCCGAATGAGGCTCATAGTTATGGGTGTTTTTGTGCTGTTTTTGTGCTGTTTTTTCTATTGGACGCGATGGTTATCAAAACCAAACGTGATAAATTTGCCAAGCCCAGGAGATTTGTCAATCAGGCTGCAGAATGCAATGCTGTACTGTGCAATAAAAAAATCAGCGAAAAAGCAAAGCAGTGACGGATGAACAGCGGGACCACTGTGTGCTGTTTATTAATAAACAATAAAATATATTCCTAAATGACAACATGCATAAAAGCAGAACGGTATTTGTACGTCAGTGGGAAAATAGCGGTGGCTTGCTAGCTTTTGTGCGGCTTCCCCGGGTCAGTGAAAACTTTCAAAAGAGAAATGAATGAACTTACCAGGTTGCCCGATCTCTTCACATATCTTCCTCCAAGCTCGGTCCTTTTTATTCCTGTCTCGGTACTGAAAGCAGCTGGTGTTGTACAGCTCCGAGTTGTTTGCTACCGCATTGATTAGCCTTCCCCTCCATTGAAGTATGAAAGGCTTTGGCTGGATCTGCCCCTTTGACCTAGGTAACAGCCACGTCACCAGGCTCCTGATTGGTTGTCGCGGCGCGATTTGACGCTGGAGTTCAGATTTTTCCAACTCGAGCGGTAGACGCGAAACGCGCGTATGCACAAAATGCAACACAAAAACTCACGCGCGTGGTTTTATTCGCGAGTCAAACGCGCCAGACGCGCTACACTGACGCGCGTTTCGGCGTTTTCGCGACGCAAATCTGCTTCCGAATTTTCGCGGGACCCGCAATCGCGCGTCATCGCGCCTTTCCATTGACTTTACATGTAAACCTGACGCTCTATTCGCGTCCATCGCGTTCGGTGTGAACACACCGTTACAACACATAGGGCGCACTGCGCTATAGGGCGCGCCGCACTTTTTGAAGAAAATCTAAGACTTTTAAGTGCGCCTTATGGTCGTGAAAATACGGTATATTTCTACTTGGGGAAATTTAAGAGGCTTATCCCTCAAAACTTTAAATACAAAAAAGTTGCAAAAAATAGTTTCCCACCACAGGAAATTTATTTTGAGTGTCTTCATAGTTTTATTTTGGAGATACAGCAATTTTTATATACTGCAGGAAAAACAAAAAACAACCCTATGATGCAAATTTGCAAAGAAAACAGCATGTGCATCAAAATAAACTATTTCCAGCAGTGCAATTCGAGTTCTAAGCATTCCAGAAACTATTCAGAAAAGTATAGAGTCAAACATGACTTATAAAAACACCAGTATAGGCTTTTAAGGCCTACAAGTAAAAAACTACATTTTCCACGAAAATGACATCACTTCCGGTTTCGGACAGGAAATGGCAGACATAATAAAAAAGAGGTGGAGTACTGGTTTGGGCTGGTATCATCAAAGATGAGCTTGTGGGGCCTTTTCGGGTTGAGGATGGAGTCAAGCTCAACTCCCAGTCCTACTGCCAGTTTCTGGAAGACACCTTCTTCAAGCAGTGGTACAGGAAGAAGTCTGCATCCTTCAAGAAAAACATGATTTTCATGCAGGACAATGCTCCATCACACGCGTCCAAGTACTCCACAGCGTGGCTGGCAAGAAAGGGTATAAAAGAAGAAAAACTAATGACATGGCCTCCTTGTTCACCTGATCTGAACCCCATTGAGAACCTGTGGTCCATCATCAAATGTGAGATTTACAAGGAGGGAAAACAGTACACCTCTCTGAACAGAGTCTGGGAGGCTGTGGTTGCTGCTGCACGCAATGTTGATGGTGAACAGATCAAAACACTGACAGAATCCATGGATGGCAGGCTTTTGAGTGTCCTTGCAAAGAAAGGTGGTGTTACGTCTCTCCTAGGGCATGAGGGGGTAACACAACAACTCCGGAAACTCAGTACAGGTGTTATGAAAAAAAAAAGGTTTAATGGCAGCGCTCTCACAAAATAAACAACCCAGACTCAAACAACAAATGTGGGGGAAAAAGGGACAGTTAGGTTGTGCCAAAAAAAAACACCAAAAAGACAAAACCAAAACTTAGCTGAGCTGAGCTATTATCCTAGAAAAGCAACAAACAGGAGAGAAAAACCCTAAACCTCAACTTAAAACAAGCTCAAAATTACATGGGTGGCACCAACCTACTTACCTAGTGTTTCTAACACAAAGACTCTACGTGAGTAAGTGTATGGGGTCCCCAAACTTACCTAGTCCACTTTACTCCCACCACAATCATCAAACAAAAGAAAGACAGCAGGAAAACATCACACATGTGTCAAACAATTCAAGGAGGGAAGAGAGCCGCGCCCAGCCACAGGTGAGTCTCCTTATCAAGGGTTTCACTCCTGGGTTGTCCAATCAGGGCCTCCCTCCTCTAATTAGTTGGACGTCACACAGATTGACATCAGCCTGCAGTCTGCAACCTAAGGGAATGGAAAACAAAAGGGGAGGGAAAGAAAACATGCAGCCTGCAGACACGTAACACCCCCACCCTTACAAGTCCAAACAAACAGTTTGGATCCTTCAAACACAAACAAAATCCCTAAACAGACTACAGGGCACGGGATAGTGCATCAGCCAGGACATTTTCTGTCCCTTTTTTATGGCAGATTTGAAGGGTGTACTCTTGAATGATTAAAGACCACCTCATAAGCCGACGATTGTTATTGTACATCCTTGAAAGGAAAACAAGCGGATTGTGGTCTGTAAAGACTTTTATGGGCTCCCTGCTTAATCCGAGATAAACCTCAAAATGTTGCAGAGCCAGCAGAACGGCAAGAGTTTCTTGTTCGATGGTTGAATACCTTCTCTGGGGAAGAGTGAACTTCTTTGAGAAGTAGCACACAGGGTGGTCGAGTCCATCCTGATCTTCCTGTAGAAGGACAGCACCTACCCCGACGGCACTAGCATTGACCTCCAACTTGAATGGTCGGCCGAAGTCTGGGGCGGAGAGAACAGGGCCCTGTTTCAGGAAGCCGGTTTAGAAAACTCAGAGTGAAAAACGATACGCAGGGTTGAGTAACCCCGAACTGTCCAACTCGGAATATTCGGTTTCAGAAAGGCTGATAACAATTAGTTCAGTCAACGCGGAGTTGCTTTAACCCCAAGTGAAGCGCGCGGACGAGGATACATAAAGCCCTGATAAGCGGAGCACAGATTAAGCGAGTCACCATGGAGACGGAGGGAAAGAAGGCGTGGTCAATGTATTTTACAGCGCTTGAGGCCGAAATTCTGATGGCAGCATATGCCGATAACACGCAAATTCCGCGGAAAAAAGTAACACAGCCACAGCTGCGAAAGACAGGGAGCATGCATGGCAAAACATAGCCGACAGAGTCAATGCGTGAGTGTTAATATAAACATTGATCTAGGGATTTCCACCCATTTAACACGTTATTTTATCATATGTTATTTTATTTGTTATTTTATACATTTTATTTTGTGATGTGATGTGAGCGCAGGTGCAACCCAACAGGCCCCAAACGTTCCTGGCAGCAAGTAAAAATGAAATATAAAAATATAGTCCAAACAGGTATGGTGTAATTGTATTATTAGCCATAGTGCTTGGTCTGTTTGTCCTATGTAAATCAATTGCAGTTAGAGGCTACATTAATTTCCTTTCTGTAAGCACTTATTGAAATTATCTGAGCACATTACAAGTACATATTTGCTTACTCTGTATGCTCAAATGTGGCCCGTTATAGCCAACAGAAAAAAAGCGGAGGCCCGAAAAACAGGTGGGGGTCCTCCACCACCACCACTCACAGAGCCTGAGCAGTTGGCCCTCAGCCAAAACAGTGGGCGCCCTGTGGCCGAAGGCATCTCTGCGGGGACATCCTCTGAGTCAATAACCCCGCAAGACACAAGTGCCTACATAGGGGGTAAATCCAAAATAATACATGATGTGCATACATCCTTTCTTCACAGTCACCTTTGCAGTGCTACTCATTCATTTGATAAACTCTTTACCATAATGGATTATTTTGTAGTGAAGTTATTTTCCTACTGATTTTGCCTTCCCTCAGGCTTGGTTGTCTTTGAGAGCATAATGACAATGAAGTGTAAGGTGATTGGTATGTTTGTTAATTGCCATTTGGTCCCTTGTAAGTTATAAGTGACCTGTATAAACCTCATATTCTATCAGTTGATGGTGGTGGTGTACTGCATCTGGTGCAGCCTCCTGTTGAGCCAGACCAACATGCAGTTGTGAGTAATACTCCACAGATTATATGAGTTTACAGTAGAACAGCAATGTTGTTTATTTCTTTACTACAGGAAAATAATGAAGAAACATTGACAGCTGTTACAGAGGAGGAAGCAACAGAGACACTTTATGAGGTGTACATCTTTTAATACTTTGTGTACAGGAAATACAGGCGACCAATAAAGCCAGTTGAACAAAAAATCTGTTTATTCTTCTTTCAACATGTTGAGGTGATGGGTCAAAAGAAATGATTGTGACATATGGTGTCTCTGACTGCACTTCCATCTTGTATGTCCGTGGGAGGGTCAGGATGTTCATGGTTTGGATCACTGCTGATGTTTGGTTCAGAAGGACAATGTTCTCCTCTAATTGTGGCAATGTTGTGAAGAATCACACATGCCACAATAATGTCACATGCCCTTTCTGGGGTGACCCTGAGTCTTTGCAGGCACTGGAACCGGGCCTTAAGCATTCCGATAGTCATTTCAATTCTGGCTCTTGTCCTGCAATGAGCCAGATTATATCGCTGCTGTGGGCCCGGTTCAGGGTCAGGGTAAGGGGTAAGCAAATAGGGTAAACATGGATACCCCCTATCACCAAGCAAGTAGCCAGTGAACTCTCCTAAGACAGAAGGATACACTTCAGTTCAAATGTCCCTGAAGCAATTGGTCTTTATATATTTTAAAGTATTCTCAACTCACCATGTCCAAATTTTGTGCTCAGTGTACATTCACGGAATATTTGTGAGTCATGGACAGAGCCTGGCCACTTGGCTTCCACATTTGTGATAATGTTGGCAGCATCCTATATGATCTTCACAGTGCAGAGAACACAAATTAGCATCCATTACTATGATGAAATAATTTGTTAGTTTGAAATGCTACAGGGAACTATGTACCTGTACATTAATGCTGTGGAAAGACTTCCTGTTCACATAGTCTCCTTCATTTACTAAAGGAGCAATGACTGGAATGTGAGTGCCATCTATACAGCCAATCACGCCTGGGAACCCTGAAAATAAATGTAAAATTTAAGTAGTAGTCCAAGTATCACCACACCATAAATTAAGTTTTGGTCATCCTGATACCTGCAATTTTGTGGCATCCCTCTTTGATGAATCTTGTGGGTCTATGACCGGGGAACACCACAAACGAGTGCAGGAGACGTTTCAGTGCAACTGTAACATTCCTGACTGCCCGACAGACGGTAGCCTTGGAAACGTGCTCAGCGTCACCAATATTATACAGAAAGCTCCCGTTTGCAAAAAAACGAAGTGCAATACAAATAATATGTACAGAACTGAGAGCATGTCCGCGATGTGTCACATGCGTAATATATGGCCTGAGGATGTTATCCAAATAAATTATAGATTGTGCTGAGAAACGGTAACGTTCGCACAGAAAATCATCAGGAAATGATAAAATGTCCAAACGCGCTCTGATCACTCTCTCCCGGCGGAGAGCTCTGCGGAGAATTTGGGCTTCACGATCTACTGGCTCTTCAAGGAAGGGACACGCCATGTCTGACACTTCCTACAGTCAGGTTTCCGACAAAGGGGCGGAGACAGTCAGGGTTAGTTGTAGTAAACCTGCTAGGGGGCAGGTTAGCTTCACGGCGTGTGTCGTCATAGTGACTCACTCAGGCTTCAGCTGAACTCGCTTTGTGAAACCGAAAACCCAGAGTTTTCGTTAACTCAGGGTATACTTACTCAGTTTTTCCACTAAACCGGCTTCCTGAAACAGGGCCCAGGTGTACATGAAAGCAATCCTTTAAGGTTCTCAAAGGCATGTTGGCATTCATCAGACCAGGTAAATGGAACTGATGGACTGGTCAAGGCAGTCAATGGGGCAGCTACTGTTGAGAAGTTCTTACAGAACCGGCGGTAATATCCAGCCATCCCAAGAAAACGACGTAGCTCCCTTCTTGTAGATGGAACTGGAAAGGTTGAAATGGCATGGATCTTTGCATCCACTGGGCATACCTTTCCTCCGCCAACTTGTTGGCCTAGATAGAGGATGGTACCTTTACCAAACTCACACTTGGCCAGGTTCAAAGTCAGCGAGGCAGCTGAGAGGCGTTCAAACACAGCTGACAAAGTAGCAAGATGCTCTGCCCATTTACAGGAATACACAACTATGTCGTCTAGGTACACCCGGCAGTTTGGAACATCACCCAGTACTTTGTTCACAAGCCTCTGAAATGTAGCTGGCGCATTACATAACCCAAATGGCATGACTGTGTACTGGAGGAAACTGTCTGGAGTAACAAAAGCAGATATCTCTGACGCCCTTTTGGTTAAAGGAATCTGCCAGTAACCTTTCAACATATCCAGTTTAGTAATGAATGTGGCAGGTCCGATGTCATCAATGCAATCATCGATGAGGGGCAAGGGGTATGCGTCAGGAACTGTCACCGCATTCACTCTTCGGAAGTCCGTACAGAACCGTGGACTCCCATCAGCTTTAATGTCCAACAAACAAGGAGAACTCCAGGGGCTGCAACTGGGTATGGCAAGTCCATTCCTAATCAGATACTCTACTTCCTTTTTCATGGCCTCCCTTTTGATGGGATTGACCCTATATGCATGCTGTTTAACGGGTGCAGGATTTGTAAGAATAATGTCATGGGATATCAAACTCGTCTGGGTAGGAACATCCCCAAACATACACCGGAACGACACAATCAGGTTCTGGATATCTTTAGCCTGATCAAATGACAGGTGAGACAAATAATGGGGCAAATCTGACAGAATCTCACCATTACTTAGTCTCGTACCTTGTGACGCATCTTTGCGCCGGACCGCGTCCTCCTCACTGCTTTCATTGGCCATCTCTGAAGTTACGCATGCTACAGGAGAGCTAGATGTAGCTTTGGGTGGCGTGAGGGGATCATCCTCGCTCTCTCTCGTAAGATAATGTTTTATCATGTTAACATGGCAGATTCTGGTCTTGCGACGACGATCAGGTGTTTGAACAACATAATTGGTCTCGCTAAGTTTCTTTTCCACAACATATGGTCCCGAAAACTTTGTTCTTAGAGAATAGCCCAGGATTGGTCGCTGATTTGTTTTTGTTTTGTTTTTGAATGTCAGAAATGTATATTTGTGAATGTGGAGATGTTATATTGGTGTCACTGGTAAAAATAAATAATTGAAATGGGTATATATTTGTTTTTTGTTAAGTTGCCTAATAATTATGCACAGTAATAGTCACCTGCACACACAGATATCCCCCTAAAATAGCTCAAATTAAAAACAAACTAAAAACTACTTCCAAAAACATTCAGCTTTGATATTAATGAGTGTTTTGGGTTCATTGAGTACATGGTTGTTGTTCAATAATAAAATTATTCCTCAAAAATACAACTTGCCTAATAATTCTGCACTCCCTGTATGCAAAACAAATTATTGCGCTAGCTTACCCGGTTCCGGTTCTACAGGGATTTAAAGGGTTAACAATAACAATGTATTGAATAATGACTTTAAAAAATAATGTAAAATAGTGTGCAAATACTGATAACAGTGCAAGAGTTTGCAATATAAAAAATAAATGAAAAATGTAAACATCTATGTTTAGTGAACTTTGCAGTGTTGCTCTGTGGTGCAGCTATGACACCTAGCAAAGTTTACACACTTGTCGTGTCCAAATTCATGAGTTGCATCCTCCTGAGGCCGCATTTGTAGACCGATTACGTCACAGCGACGCGCCGAAGGCTGTCCAAATTCATATACTGCTCCGAATGCAGCCGACAAACGAGTCCTCCTTTTCCCCGAATTTGAAGGATGGGTCGGGTGTATCCTTCGTGGCCTACCATATCCCAGAATTCATAGCGCGGCCCAGCCAAACTCCAGTTTCCAACAATGGCGGCCGCTACTAAGTTTTAAAATTACTCCTACTAATTTTTCTGGGTCAGAAAATAAACTTTTAATATATTTTCAGGCGAGAAAGTAGTTGTGTAAACATCAAATATCAGCTCGGTTTATCAAGATATCGCATATTTGCAAAAGTGCTTCGACGTTTTCGGAGACGTCTGCTACCCACCAGCTCGACAGCCAGCCGGGAGCTCGAGGTTACTGATGCGGCCGAGAACGGCACAACTCCCGGCACATCATTTTCAGATCACCGCGGACTTTCGCTACTTGGGTTAAACGTAAGATATAAGTCACTTAGACAACCTAAAAATGTTATTGTTTGGCTTTTTTCAGTGTTTTGTTTGTTCGTGAGTAAATCGGTTTGGCTGAGATTAAAGTTATTAGATTAGATTAGATAAAATAAAAAATAAAATAAAATAAGATAAAATAAAACTGTGTAAAAACCTTGGTTTTTACACAGTTTTATTTTATCTTATTTATTTTATCTTAACGTCAAACAGAAAACTGATTAAACAGAAGTATGAGACAGTTGAGAATTTACGCCAGTGTCCTGTTATACTTTAGATAGCAAGGATCAGACGGCTGAGTTTATTAAACTCCACCGAGACAGCGGTGACGCTAATCAGAAGGCTAGACCGTCCAATTTCACGGCCGTTTACTTCCGGCGTACCCGATCTTCTGAGGACCCGGCCCACGTAGACCGCGAAGGCCAGGTCCTCAGGAGGATGCAGCCCATGAATTTGGACACGACCACTGTGTCTACTTGATCCACGTCTGACTCCGCGAACCCATAATGTTTCCACACCACTGAAGTTTTTTTTTTTTTTTTACCTCTCTTTTCAACCAATGGCAGTCACTCTCCTCTCCAAATAACTTCTGCTTAGCTTTCCGAGCTTCCCTTGGGTCTTCTTAATTGTTGTGATGCGTGTTGGAAATGCAAAGAGGTGCGCTCAATTTGCCACACGGAGCAGCGCGAGAGTAAAGCACGGGGGAGGGGCTAATAATCGGCTCAGTCATTTTTAATGATCGTTGAAAGCCCAGATCGTAATCGTGATTAAAATTCGATTAATTGAGCAGCCTTAGTGTAGAGAATAACATCCTCCCTCCTACTCTTACTCAGGGTCTCATAACACTTATTCCAAAGCCAAACAAAGACTTACTTCTTATTGATAATTGGAGACCCATCTGTCTGCTCAATGATGACTATGAGATTATGGCTTTAGTACTTGCTAACAGAATGAAAGAGTTCTTGGACACAATTATCGATGAGACACAATCAGGCTTTATGAGAAACAGACACCTTTCTAAGAACATGAGACTGGTTTTAGATCTACTTGATTACTCTGATTTGGTATCTGACTATAGCTTCATTCTCTTCCTGGATTTTTAAAAGGCTTTTGATACAATTGAACATCAATTTATTTTCCACTCTTTGGAAAAATTTGGCATTTTTCTGTAAAGCTATCAAAACCTTGTACACGAATGGCAATAGCTCAATTAAAATGATTAAGACTCCACCCCGAGATTTGACCTGTTATACAAGGAATCAGCACAGCTGATAAGGAGCTCATCATCAGCCAGCTAGCTGATGACACCACACTCTTCTTGAAGAATGCAAATCAAATCCGTCCAGCCCTTAGTGTTATTAGTGATTTCTCTGAGGCATGTTAATACTTTTAGCTATTTTATATCCATAAATGTAAGTTTATTAATAAAACACCATATTTCTGCCTTTTTATAAGGATATGAATTGTACATACAATCAATTTCAGACTCAACCAACAAAAAGCCTCTCAGAACAATATTTATATTGTAACAGTTGCTATTGTAATGCAGTGTATCGGCACATGGCGGCGCCTCCTGTCTCACGACTGGTGTCACCCCCTTTTTGTTCTTCTTCGCACTCCTCCTGTAATGGATGCTCCCGTGTGTACGCGGACTAGTGTGCTCTTTAGTAATGTGTGGTAGAGGTAGCACTTTTATTTTTGATATTGTAAATAAATGAGTACTTTTTGGAAAGTCAGAAGCTGTTGCTCATTCGCTATCCACCTGCACACCTCCGCGGCTGGCTTCATCTCCACTGCACGTTACAACTGGCGCCCGAACTTTTTCCCCTTGGACTTCAGACGATTTTTGCATCCCGCCGAGGATTCTTCTCTTCTAGCACGTGAACTGTCTCGGAAATCCCCCCAGTTTTGCGGACGCTCGGACGTTTTCTCCAGCCATGGCCGCAGCCTCAGCTCAGGTGGGACCCGACTAATTTCTGGATACCGTGGTGTGCCGCTGCTCCGCTTGGGAGAAAGAAAAAGAGAGAAGCTGACTCCGCGACGCAAATGGACTCCGTGGATTTGTTATTTGTTGTTGGTTTCGTCTTCTAAGGATTAATTCTTCTGTGGAGAGCCTGGACATGAACATTTCTGCTGGCTTTTCATTCCCCTTTCCCTCTGCTGAGACTGACTGTAGCACATGTAAGTGATAGCTTGGCCGACTACAACCGTTGGTGCTGGTCTTCGGCTCAGTATAACGAAACGACTTAAAACTAATCTTGCATTGAGCTCTAGTGTTGCAGACATGCTATTGTAATAACATGGTTCTGATCACTCCAGTCTAATTTCAGTTGTTGGGCGAAATTTTATATGTGGTTTTTCTAAATTTAATCTTGAACGCATTTTTGCAGTTTTGTCTTTCTAGTCTGACCTAACTGACTCTTTTACTGCTATATCATTAACTGCTCTGTGCCCTGGAGCGGCTTAATTTTTTTGAAATCGCAATGGCACACTGCCCAGACGACTCTGACTCAGACATGGAACTTACCTCGTTACCTATGTGCCAGATAGTTGAAAATGTGACTCCTAGCCTTAGCCAACAAGTGGTGGAGTTAAGAACTGAGGTGAATAAGCTTAGTGATTGTTTACGTGACTCACTGAACATACAGCAGAGTTTACTAAGGCAGTGGGACCAACTCACAACGGGGAACTCTCCCCCTCCTGCAGTCCCACAGTCTCCTGTTTTCCCAATGGCCACATCGACACCTTATGTTCATGTGATGGACAAAACTGAACCCACCAACAGTACCAATCCGTTCCTGCCCAGCAACCCATTTCAACCTACAAATCCTTTCCTCCCATCTCACTCACTTGAACTCAGCAGCACTTCCAGAGTGATTGCGGCAGCTTTACATCACGCAAAGCTGGAGCCTCCTGTGTATGCTGGGGACGGAAAAGTGCAACCTGAGGACTGGTTAAATGCAGTTGGCACATACAAAGCCTCATTGAACCTAACTGATGGGCAATTGCTAAACGAACTGCCACACTTTCTTGCAAAAGAGCCCGGGAAATGGTTCAAGGCACTGAGCTCCCACATCACATCATGGGCTCAATTCTGTCAACTGTTTAAGACAGTTTTTCTGCCCTCCGACAACCAAGAACGCATCCTGAGAGGAATTTTGGATCGTGTTCAGGCTCAGGACGAGCCGCTCCCAACCTTTGTCGCCCACATGTTGAGTGAGTTTGACAAACTGAAGAGCCCCCCACCTGAAAAAGACAGAATTGACCTAATTAGTAAACATGCTCTCGAAAAATACAGAGTTGCCCTGTATGGCGCTAATGTCACTTCTGTAATGGACTTGCTGCTACGCGCTCATGAGCTTCACTCAGTGCTTGGACCACAAAGACCACAGCCTGCTTTATGTAGCAAAGACAACTATAAGCCTGAACCTTACTGCTTCAAATGCTCTCAGCCAGGTTTCACTACACGCACCTGCCCAAACTGTAACACCCAACCTCATTTGCCACAACGAGCCTCGAATACCGCTAGGCATGGCCCAGTCCAGCCATTGCCAGCACCTGGCCCCTCTGACCCTGGCCATGAAAAGGTGGAATTAAGCAGCACCACATCCCAGCCACAATACAGGCAGTCGGGAAACTACAGGGGGGGGGGGGAGGACATTTTACAGAGGCCAACCTTCCCCCAGTTACTAACGGAGCCTCACACGCCCGATTCACTACAGGGTGGACACAGTCTTGGACACTTGGAAGACAATTTTTCACAAGTCCACTGGAATACCCCACTAAGAACGAAAGTGAACTTCAATGCTTCATCTGTGGAGTCTACCCTCGACACGGGTGCTTCCCTCTCGGCTGTACGAACAGATCTCATTCAAGTAAATGACTCTTACCCTAGAAACACAAGTGAGTGGAATGGTCCTGCAGTTAACCTCGCCAATAATGCTCCCTGTATCTCTGTTGGTGTTATTTGGCTCAATATTGGATTCATGAACAAGAACTCTTACCAGCGTTTTGCCATAATACCGTATTTTCACAACCATAAGGCGCAATTAAAAGTCTTAGATTTTCTTCAAAAACTACGGCGCGCCCTATAGCGCAGTGCGCCCTTTGTGTTGTAAGGAGGACGTAGTAGAGAACACCATGAGAACGCTAAAGGGTGAAGTGTGTGCGTTGACTTTATTGCACATACCTGTATAAAAGAACAGGTATGTGCGTTATGCAGGACACCGTTGTTTTAACAACCCTGAAAATGGCAAAGAGACACGCTTACGAAGCACAGTTTAAACTGAAGGCCATCAGCTACGCGGAGGAACATGGAGATCGAGCAGCGGCGAGAGAATTAAAGATTAATGAATCGATGGTTCGCAAATGGAGGAAGCTGGAAAACAAGCTCCGACAGGTCAAGAATACGCAGCTGAGTTTCCGCGGACATAAGGCGATCATCGAGCAAAGAACGAGCGGGAGAAGCGTTTCGACGGTCACCATTCGGCTAAAAGCAGTTTCACTTTCACTTTTTATGAAACGGTGCCATTTTTCCATCCGGACCAGGACTACGGTAGCGCAGCAACTTCCAGCGGATTATAAGGAAAAGCTGGCCATCTTCCGCTCCTACTGCAGCAAACACATCGGCGACAAACACATCCAGCGATGGATGACCGATGGAGACCACAGTTTAACCAAGAGTGGAAGGCAGCGCCGGGCAAGTTACGCCACAATTTGCCAATGGATTGTAGATGCTTGGGCTAACATGTCTGCTGGCACTGTTGTTCGAGCTTTCGCAAAAGCCGGCATCATTTCCGAGGAGCCGCACGGCACGGAAAGTGACTCTGACAGTGAAGAAAGTGAACCTGGCATGTTTGATGGAGATTTAGCGCAGCTGTTCAATTCAGACACAGAGGATGAGGACTTCGATGGGTTTGATTGATGATAAAAATGTGAGTACCAAACTTTGTTTTGCTCCTGCTTTATTTTTAAATACGCACACTTGTATGCTTGTGTGTTGTTGATGATGACGATTACTGGTAATAAAAATGTGAGTAAGGTACCGAACTCAGGTTTGCTCCCGCTTTATTTTTAAATACGCATACGGTACTTGTATGCGCCCTATGATCCAGTGCGCCTTATGTGTGTGTTAAATACAGTAATGGCACACATAACTGAGACTGCGCCTTTTAGCACAGTGCGTCTTATGGTCGTGAAAATACGGTACCAGATTTGTCCTCTCCTTTCATTCTGGGAATGGATTTTATGGCAAGAGCTTCTGTTTCTATTCACATTCCCACTAGACGAGTCTACATTGAGGACATCCCCTGCCCACTCGCAGACAATGAAGAGGACCTTCAAAATGATTACTCGCATTCACCTGGAACACTGATGTCTTTGGACTTGGTTCGCTCAGACTTAACAGCCAAACTGTCTGAAGCAAGTCTCTCAGAGAACAACAAGGATGCTTTACTAAATCTGCTCAGCAAGTTTAGCTCCTTGTTTGATGGTCAACTTGGTCGAACGGCTCTCACTGAGCACGCCATAGAGACTGGCAATGCAACACCTGTCAAACTCCCACCCTATCGCACGTCACCTGCTAAGAAACGTGTGATTGAAGAACAAGTGCAATAAATGTTGAAGGACAACATCAATGAACCTTCCACAAGCCCTTGGGCAGCTCCTGTAGTCATTGTAAATAGAGCGGCCACGGAACCAAGGTTTTGTGTGGACTTTTTGTGTGGACTGCCTCGTGTAGATGAGTCTTTGGACTTTCTGGCAAGAGGAAAGTTTGTCTCGACATTGGACTTAGCGCGAGGCTATTGGCAGGTTGCTGTAGCAGAGGACTCGAAGCCTAAAACTGCCTTCATCTCTCACTGCGGTCTCTTCCAGTTTCGGGTGCTGCCCTTTCGGCTCTGCAACGCACCTGCAACTTTTCAGAGACTCATGAACTCTGTGCTTGCTGGCCTCATTTACAAAACGTGCGCAGTCTACCTGGATGACATTGTTATCGCCTCACCTACCTTTGAACAGCACTTAGTGGATCTTGAGGAGGTGCTGGGCAGACTCCAGGCTGCTGGCTTGTCATTGAAGCTCAAAAAGTGCCAATTCTGCCTCGATGAATTCACCTTTCTCGGGTACTGCATCACATCATCAGGTGTTAAGCCCGATCCGGACAAAGTAAAGGCGGTTAAGGAGTTTGATACCCAACCTCAGTGAAACACGTCCGTCAGTTCCTTGGCTTGACTGGCTATTATCGACGCTTCATTCAGAATTATGCCCGCCATGCCGAACCTCTTCACGCCATCACCAGAAAGGACAATGCTTTCCACTGGGACGACAGCTGTCGAAGGGCCATGGACAATTTGAAGGATCATGTCACATCAGCCCTGATCCTGTCATTTCCAGACTTCAACCGTCCCTTTTCCATTCACGCCGATGCATGTGACATTGGTCTTGGGGCAGTGTTGATGCAAAAGGATGACAAGGGTCGTGAGTACGTTGTGGCTTTTGCTAGTCGCTCCCTTCACAAAGCTGAACTCCCCTACTGCACTTCAGAGAAGGAGTGCCTCGCTGTGATATGGGCTCTGGAACACTTCCGCCCATATGTTGAAGGTGTTCATGTTACTATCTTCACTGACCACAACAGTCTCAGGTGGCTCATGTCTCGTCAAAACCCAACGGGCCGACTTGCCCGCTGGTCACTTCGTTTGCAGGACTTTGATTTCACAATAGTGCACAAACCTGGTGCACAGAACAAAGTTCCCGACGCACTGTCACGCAACCCTTTGCCTCTGACCTGTGACAGGCCGACTGATCTTTTACCAGATCATGCTGTTATGGGCAGCCTGGACATTCGTACTCTGCCCCCCGTCATTCTGGCTGACCGTTCACAATTCAGACAGCTGCAGTTAGACGATCATGTCACAGGTCCACTCCTCAGAGACATTGAAGCAGACTCTGAACAGCTCGGACAATGCCACCTTGTTACAGTATGTTGTGTATGACTCTCTTTTGTATCACAGAGAACCCAAGTCCACATGTGCTTTGCACCCTTTGAAAGAGCTGAAACTGTTTGCCCCTACTTCCATGAGAGGCACCTTGCTGGACTATTACCATGACCACCCCACAGCAGGTCACTTGGGTGTTTCTAAGACATTGGCTAGACTGCGTTTTAGGTTTTTCTGGCCCAAAATGGCAGCTGATGTGAAACGCTATGTGATTTCATGCTCAGTGTGCCAACTCACCAAGCCAAGTCAGAAAAAAGCAGCCGGTCTTATGGTTCCCATTGTCCCCCAGAAACCCTGGGAGTATGTGGGTGTGGATTTTGTTGGGCCACTTCCCCGCACCCCCACTGGTAATGCTTATTTGATCGTGTTTGTTGACTATTTGACTAAATGGGTTGAAGCCAGTGCTGTCAAAGAAGCTACATCTCAGGTAGCAGCTGGTAAATTCGTCACTGACATTTTTGCTAGGCATGGTACACCCACTTACCTCATTTCTGACAGAGGGTCTCCTTTTGTGAGTGAGCTTTTTGAACATGTTGTTTCTGCCTTAGGCTCAGTGCACAGACTCACTACGGCATATCACCCTCAGACAAATGCTACTGAACGCGTCAACCGGACTCTGAAAACTGCAATCCGCGCTTATGTAGGTGATAAGCACACATCATGGGACAAGTTTCTCCCTCAGATTTGCTTTGCTCTGCGCACCGCCCCCCATGACAGTACAGGTATGACTCCTGCCATGATGCTTTATGGTCGTGAGTTAGACACCCCGCTAGACCTTATCACTCAGCCTTCTACAGCAGGTGTTGATGAACCGGGTGTGCCTTACCCTGAGACTCTGAGAGCCTCCCTGCAGGAAGCTCACGACCACGCCAAAGCAGCTTTGGACTATAGCCATGACAGACAAAAACATTACTATGACTTGAGACATCGACATGCCACGTTTCGTGTTGGTGACCTTGTGAGAGTTAAGACGCACCCCAGGTCAGACGCTCAGTCTAACTTTACTGCTAAACTTGTACCACTGTTTCAGGGACCATTGTGTGTATCTCAGAGACTCAGTGATATTAATTACAGGCTCACTTGGGTGGACTCCGGTGTGGATGCAGGTGTTTATCATGTTGTGAACATGCAACCGTTCCATACCTGGGACTCTCTCACTTGCCCCATAGTTACGTCTGGCTGGAGCAACAAAAGATGGACTAATGATTTTCACACAACCAGGCTTGATCTGAAGTGAAATGTTCTGGTTAAACCTGTTTGACGCTGTCTTGTTGCATTGCTACTTTGAGTCATGAAATGTAGATGTTTCTGTTTGCTCTACTTAATCCAGTTTTATGGCTCTTTCGTGCGTTAAGGTTCATTCTTGGCATTTACTTAGAAAAAAAAAAAGAACAAAAAAAAAGTGAAAAAAAACTAAGAAAACTGATTTTCCACTGTACATATTCGTCTTATTTTCACCAATTTCATTTTTAAATGGTCTTTTGCCCTGTGTGTGTGCACCAATCTTAGCTGTAACCTATATGTATAGGGTACTGTTAGGTGTGGTGTGTGCTTTTTCAGCTGTGTACGGCTGAGGACAGCCTTTTTCTCACCGGGGGGGGGGGGACTATGTAACAGTTGCTATTGTAATGCAGTGTATCACCACATGGCGGCGCCTCCTGTCTCACGACTGGTGTCACCCCCTTTTTGTTCTTCTTCGCACTCCTCCTGTAATGGATGCTCCCGTGTGTACGCGGACTAGTGTGCTCTTTAGTAATGTGTGGTAGAGGTAGCACTTTTATTTTTGATATTGTAAATAAATGAGTACTTTTTGGAAAGTCAGAAGCTGTTGCTCATTCGCTATCCACCTGCACACCTCCGCGGCTGGCTTCATCTCCACTGCACGTTACAATATGTTGATTTTTTTCGCCTACTCATATCATCATTTTTTTACTCCTGGTTCTGTATGTTCATGTTCTGTTCTTTTGTAAACTTCATCTGTTTGTATGTTGTATACTCATTGTGTTTCAATAAAGTTCGATTTAAAAAAAGGTACGTTCTAAACGAAGCTTCAGACGTCACTGATCACGTGACTCTGGCCAAACGAATCAAGCCTCGACACGGTGCTTCTGAAGCAGCGCGTTGATCTTTCTGACACACGCACCGGAGCGTCAGCTTCAAGTGGACCATCACTACGTCTCACATCTAAAGGTGTCAAGGTAACTTTGAACTGAGTTCAGTCAATCTGGAGTTTTTCCAAGTTTTCTGTTGCTCTCTGTGAGAGAAGAGCATTAAAGGCGGGGCTCTCCAGAGTCCACCAGAGTCCCACCCCCATTCTCTGCGGCCTGCTGGAGCGGGAGGGCTAGTAGGAGGAGTTGGCCGTCCGACTGCGGTCTGGGGTGTGGGGCCTCCCTGCTGCTGCGGAGTCGGGGTGGTCTGCCTCTCCCCACCGCAGGGAAAAGGGTAACACCACCTGGGTCTGGGTGCAATTCCCCCCTCCAGGGGCAAGGGTACCTAGACCCGGTTTGTAGAGTACGCTTGGGGAGTGTGATTGTGTGTACAGCGTCTCTTTATGTCTGTCTCCACGTTGGTTGAGTGTGGAGTGAGTGCATATGAGAGCATGAGGGTGGGAATGGATGTTTGTGTCTGTGTGTGCCCGTATGTCTGTGTCTATATGTCAGGTTGGGTATCAGACGCCACCTCTCTGGGGACACCTCAGGCCCTCCAAGGTTTGGAGGCCTATCTCCACCCACCACCACTTCCCCTGCCGGTGGCGGACTCCCTCAGGTGTCGGTGTGTTGGTGGTTCTTTGTGTCTGGGGGTGGGCGTCCGGGTACACACCGGCTCACTCCTTGGCGGCCGCTTGTCGGGGCCTGGGGCCTGGGGCTCGCTCGGGCCCCTTTGGAGGTGGGGTGCCCCCGGCCTCTCGGCCTGGGGCTCGGTCACTCAGGCACAGCTGGGGGCCGGCGGAGCTCACGGGCGCGTCACTGCAACTCCCCCTGACTTCTGCTCCGCGACTGCTGGGCGAGCCCTCATCTGGGACTCTCCTCAGCTCTTACTGGAACAGTGGCGCGGCTGCCCCTCTGTTGGTCTTCCATGGTCTCTTGTGTTCTGGGGGCCTCTGGATGTCTGGAGTTTTGATCTCCTCCATACCTGCTTCACACCCTGGAGGACGGGGCTGTGGCCCCCCCACACTCCCTAGCAGATCATTACATGGAGAAACCTTTGGAATGCAAGCATGCTGATCCACACAGGTATGCACACATGGGTATTCACAGACGCGGACTAAAGCTTTCTTGGCTGCTGCCTCAAAGCACACTGTGCGCTGTCTATCTTGCGTGCTGCACAATATCGTTTATTATTTAGTAAATATTGATATCTATGACTAGCTAGTTTATTGTGATGGTGCTTTGTTTTCTCTATTATTATGTTGCTCTTTGTTGTTTGCTGTCTCCTCTGTTTGTTTTTTTTGTTTGTTTTTTTTTTTCTCCATACAGGTGACCCAGGAGTTCTTTTTTTTTTTCTCTCTCTCTTCCCCCCCCCTTCTCACCGTCTCTTCTCCCCTTTGGTTTTCTTTCTTTCTCTCCCCCTCTTTCTCTCATTCATTCCCCCTGTCCTATTTATTAAAAAAAAAAAAAAAAAAAAAAAAAAAATGACAAAGGATGAACTGAAGCTCTGCCATCACGTAATGTCGCATACTGCTGTTTCTGATGTCATTTTAGAAAAAAAATAAAAAAAATAAATAAAAAAAATAAAATTATCGGTCGTACCCATGCTTCCCCGACGTCATGCCAGCGCATATTGGGAAATTCGTAGGCACCGATCGGTTTTCTATCAGCCATTTGCTGGGAGTAAGGGCGCCCTCCGTTTGCGAGGTGCGCCTGCTGCTGGCGGCACAGGGAGGAGAGGGCAGGGCAGCGGGGAGTCTCTGGCTGGCTGGAGTGGCATCTAATAACCAACTTGCAAAACAAAATAAAAACAACACAACAAACAGATATTATGATACAGACTTATAATCTGCACCGATGTTTTTTCTAAATTCTATAAAGTGAGTGCGAGAGCCCTCGGTGCGCCTGCGCGCTGCTGAAGTCAAAGTAAACTTTATTGTCATCTCCGCTACAGACAGTCCAGCATATAGAGAGACGAGACGACGAGGCTGCAGTTACAGTGGTGCAAGTAAACAAACAATAAATATAAGAAGAGTAAGAAAATAAATCTACACTTTAGGACTCGGGGTAAAGGATCAATAACAATTTAAATTTATAATTTACAGTTTGATGATTTAAAATCTCACACAACCCGTCAAAAGGGGCGGGGCCGGCTGCTTCCAAGTAGAGCACATTTCATTTATAATGATGTAAATCCAAGCCCATCATGGATTCACGATCTGAATCCTGGGTTGTGTGAAATCCCAGAAATCAACCTTAGACAAAGTGAATCTGTGAACTAAGGTGTAGGTCTGTTAGGTTAATTGTGCTGATCCTCGGGTTGGGGGATTTGTGTTTGTACTGGGGCGCAAAATTCAAACCAATGGAAGATGGACAATAAAAGTTCAAAGCCATCAGGTGCTCAGGTTAGAAAAAAGAGAAAAGATGCAGGTAAGCAGACGTGTGATTGGATAATGGCAGCTCATCCTGAACCAATCAGACTAAACTCCAAACAATACATTATGTTACAGATTTTAATATTAATTAGTCATTGTTACTTGTTGATTTGTCCTTTTCTCATTGTGTGACGAATTATGACGACTGTTTGGTAGCTGTTATTGTCTCTCTCTCTCTCTTCATGTGTGTTTCTCTGGTGAAACAATAGTTTTGTGTTAATGTTAGGGCTGCACGATTTTGCATAAAATGAGAATCACGATTTTTTGGCTTAGAATTGAGATCATGATTCTCTCATAACAATAAATAAACATAAAACAACAAATGTCTTACGTTTTGTTGTTGCAGCAAAATGTTGTCCTGCTTGAAATTCCGTCTCCACCGTTGCTCGACGCTGCGTGTACAGAGCAGGTAGCGCAACAATAGAAAAATAGTTGCGGGACGGCACTGTGTAGCGTTTGTCTAGGGTGTTGATCGTTTTCCTAAATCCCTCATTTTGCACAGTGTTGATGGAGCCATATCTTTGGTCAGGTGATAAGTGATAGCCTCCGTAATGTCTTTGTGCCTGCGGGAGTTCGACGTGTATAGGGAAGCGCTGTATAAGGTTCCCATTATTGATGTTTGGGTGGTTGACCGGGACGGATTTTCTCCTGTCACTTTCTCGTCATCCCTGACGTGCTCTCCGTTGTTTTTTCCCTGCTAATTTTAGCATCACACGGCACAGCTTCTGTATCACGTGGTATAAGGCTCCGCCCTTGTCATCTGTTGAGCAGGAAGAGTGAGCGCTTGTTTTCATGCAGAGTACGTCCCGGATCAAAATGTGAAGTTTTTCAAATCACAACTTCTTTAGTTAATATCATTTCAGTCTCAGACAATCTCGTTTCTCTTACAGAGGTTGAATGCAACTTCTGCGGATGGCGGTACCACACAGTGTGCGTGGACTTCCCCTGCACAGAAGGCAACTACAAATGCTGTGAATGCTAAATAAAAAGAAAAAAATGATCCCTGTTGTCTTTGCTTGATGATTGGTTTGAGTCTTGACAATCCACATTGCTGGCGTTGCATCTTTCAATGCCAGCAATGGCAGGTATCAGTGCTCAAACCTTTTGTGTTTGTTTTCAACAAGTTGCCCACCTCGGGAAACAAACATGTGTTCTTTTACTTGTCAGATGAACATATGAGACACTTTGACTCTTCAGTGCAGTGTGGAGCCTAACAAAGATCTGTTTTGTGTCCCAGCTGATCAGCAGGAGGAGGAGAGTCTGACGGAGCAGCAGAGGAACATTTTCAGCTACTTGGACTCAGCTCAGCCACTACAGAGGAAACAATGAGCTCAACACAGAAGGTGACAGACAGAGCAGGACCATATGACCAAAGATATTTATCACCATATACATTTGAACATTTGCCATAACGATGTAGCTGACGATAGAATTGACACCAGACAAAATACTTTACAGCTGCACAACTTTATTAAAAACCCATCAATGTATTTTCACTGAAACAAGCAGCTGTTGTTTATGTGCATTAAAGTTATATAAAAATGTAACAGTGCAAATGCAAATTCCTCGCTGACAGTTTAACCAAAAGGCGTTTCCAGTGGAAACTGGCCGACACATCCTGAGCATAACCATGTATAATATCCACTAAACTTCAGAAGAGGTTATACAGTCGTGGCCAAAAGGTTTGAGAATTGCATAAATATTGGAACCTGGAGAAGTTGCTGCTTAAGTTTTCATAATACAGATTTGTACTTTATTTCAAATTGAACCTTTAAAGGGGCATTTCTGGACTTTTAAAGACCAGTATGTTCCTATAGACCAAATATTTAAAGACCAAAAATGTTCTTCTCTCTTCTCTCTCCTTGTTCTCTCTCTATTTCTGAGAGTGTATCATGTAACACTATAGATCAACTTAGCTCAGAATATATAAAGCATATAAACAGTTACAGCAATATGATGCAACAAACACAGCAGCTACTGATCCAAAATACTCAAAGCTTCATAGAACTGAAACCAACATTTATTTTTAGCTCCATCCTGCTGCTGATACAGACTTTAGGTTTCTGAACATTAAACTTGTTGCTGCCTTTCATAGTGTGTAACTTGAAGGCCCTGAGTACTTTCTCCCACACTGAAAACACTGGGATGATCACATTATTTGAACATTACCTAATAAGACTGATTCAGCACAGACAGTTATGTTAAACTTTCCTAGCAGTCCTTCACAAACAGGGAACAGTCTGTCTATTGTCTCCATCTGTCAGCTGCTGCTGGCTCTTCCTCCTCATCTTCCTCACACACTGCTGAGTTTGTCCTGGTGGATCATCAGGGGTGCAAAGCCTCACAGATGATGTGCAGCAGTGGCTCCCTCAGTCTGTCCTCACTCTGGACACTTGCAGTCGTCACACATGGAAATCAAATGTGTGATAAGCTGCAGGATTCAAACACAAGTGTAACTTATAAACACATGTTCATACTTTTATTCCACAATCAGAGAGAAAGAAACAGAGAGAGAGTGCAGGACAGACAGACAGGTGACAGTCTCAGGTGTACACACTGCTACACAACAGCACCAGAGAAGCAGGATTTAGTGTTTGTGTTATTACGAGTGTAAACAAGAAGAGTTCCAGATGGTGCAGTGGACACATGTGTGACTGCTGTGATTAAAGCATCTTTCTTTCAGCTTAACGAGTGAACCGTCAGCTCGTTCAAACACACGTTAAAGTGCGTTTGGCTCGACACCACCGAACAGAGGCAGCAATATAACACAGCTAACATTAACAGTGCAGTGAATCCTGCTTGTGCCGTGATGTTCAGGACTGCAAACCGAGCAGCATCACTGACTTTCAGCTTGTTGTGTTTGTGGATATATGACTGACTTTAATTATCCACAAAATCATCACATTCTCTGTCAGATTAAGGTCGACTATTGAACGGCGTATATTTTAAAGGCTTTAAAACCAAGTTAACGCTGAAAGTACAAACATCACTAATGTCACATAACTCTGCCGACAAGGCATAGCTATGGCTATGAAATGCTCTTTGTGTATCACTTCTTCATTATGAAAGATGTCATTAATGCACTAGTAATGTCTCATCTGGAGTATTGTTCAATCATTTGGTCAGCAGCTAATAAGACAGATCTTAACAGACTTCAGTTAGTCCAGAATAAGGCGTCCAGATTAGTGTGAAGATGTTCATACTATACTAATATTGATAAAATGCATAATAACCTTTCTTGGCTTCCTGTACAGGCTAAAATATTCTATGGCTTACTTGTAGTTCTAAAGAAAGCAATTCTGTTAAACACACCACATTTATTCTGCTCAGCTGCAGTATCCAGATGAAATACATCATCATATTACACAGTTTTCAACAAACTGCAATTTAGTAAATGCTCGAGTTAAAAGTAACGTTTTGTAAAACTGTTACATTTAGAGCAACTTTTAAGTGGAATAAGTTGCCTTAAAAAATTAGAGAATTATTCAAAACTTCAATGAACACTTAAAAGCCGATTTACAGAGCTTTTAGTTGTTGTAAATATTGTAAGACACGATTTGTTTTTGAAATTTGTGTAATGTGCCTCAATGTTATTGATATTCATCATCAACATCATCAACTTTATTTATAAAGCACTTTAAAACAACCACAGCTACACAAAGTGCTCTACATTGGAACTGTAAAATAAAATTACATGAGATATAAATAAAACACAAATAAAAGAAGAGTGAAATCATTAATTAAATAACTACTTCAATTAAAAAAGAAACTAAGTCTCACTGAGGTTAAAAGCCAAGGAATAAAAGTGGGTTTTAAGACGTGATTTAAAAGTGGACAGTGAAGGGGCCTCTCTAACATGCATGGGCAAATGATTCCATAACTTTGGAGCCACAATAGAGAAGGCCCCGCCCACACTGAGCTTCCTCCTGGATCTCGGTACCTCCAGGAGCAGCTGGTCAGCTGACCTGAGAGACCGACAGGGTGTGTGGAGATGAAGTTAAAAAGTTTAGAGCCAACCAAGCTTTAATGTCATCTAGACAAGTCAAGAGAGGTTTTATGGAGATGCCATCCATGTGTTTTAGTGTCAAATAAATTTGGCAGTCATCGGCATAACAATGAAATGAGATCCCATGCCTTCTAAGGATAGAACCCAGAGGCAATAGATACAGTGAAAAGAGCAGTGGCCCTAAAATTGAGCCCTGTGGGACGCCGCATGACAGAGGAGCAGAAGACGATTTGTAACCGAGAAGGCTGACAGAGAAATATTATTATTATTATTGATTGCTTATATTTTAACAATTGTGAAACCTCACTGTGGATGTAAGAGTGAAATTATGTGGATATCTTGAATCCACTTTATTGTGTAATATTTTATGTGAGTATTTGACGGAAGACGAGCAACATCTGTTGTGGAAGCTAACGGGGTTCCTTTAGAATAAACAAACATAGGATTTATTATCACTGAATAATTCTGTATAAATCTATACAAATTATAGAAATATGTAATAGGAAACAACAAAATAATCTAAATTATAAAATAGTGTGTGTGTGTGTGTGTGTGTGTGTGTGTGTGTGTGTGTGTGTGTGTGTGTGTGTGTACAATCAGGAGGGATGGGCATGATTTTAGTGTTTGAACAGTCATGAATTATCTTTAACAGCAGGTTGGATGTAATGTGTTAGAACTACCAGCAGGTGGGGATAAGAGACCTTTAAGGTGTTTGGTGCCACGCTCCACCTTCAGGTTTAAAACTAGTGTTAATGGAGTTTGAAGGTTGAGTTTGTTCCACGACTGCATTTCACTCACTGCCTCTGTTTGTATCTCTGTCACTGCAGGACCAACATGGAGCCAGAAGTCAGCGCTCTCAGAAGGCCGACAAACCTCACAGAAGAAAGGGAGAGACAAAACACACCTGTGACAAGTGTGGGAAGGGTTTTACTGAGAAGGGTTACCTAAAACAGCATCAGGTCATCCACACTGGAGAGAGACCGTTCAGCTGTGACTTGTGTGGAAAGTCTTTTTCCTTGAAGGGTTCCCTAAAAACACACCAACTCATCCACAGTGGAGTTAAAGCGTACAGCTGTGATCAGTGTGGCAGAGCTTTTACTCACAGTAGCAGCTTACAGAGGCATCTAGTTACCCACTCTGGAATTAAGCCATACAGCTGTGACGAGTGTGGGATGGAGTTTACTCTGAAGGCTTCACTAAAACAGCATCAGGTCATCCACACTGGAGAGAGACCGTTCAGCTGTGACTTGTGTGGAAAGTCTTTTTCCTTCAAGCGTTCCCTAAAAAGACACCAACTCATCCACAGTGGAGTTAAAGCGTACAGCTGTGATCAGTGTGGCAGAGCTTTTACTCACAGTAGCAACTTACAGAGTCATCTAGTTACCCACTCTGGAATTAAGGCATACAGCTGTGACGAGTGTGGGATGGAGTTTACTCTGAAGGCTTCACTAAAACAGCATCAGGTCATCCACACTGGAGAGAGACCGTTCAGCTGTGACTTGTGTGGAAAGTCTTTTTCCTTGAAGGGTTCCCTAAAAACACACCAACTCATCCACAGTGGAGTTAAAGCGTACAGCTGTGATCAGTGTGGCAGAGCTTTTACTCGCAGTAGCCACTTACAGAGGCATCTAGTTACCCACTCTGGAATTAAGGCATACAGCTGTGACAAGTATGGGAAGGGTTTTACTGAGAAGGCTAAACTAACACAGCATCAGGTCATCCACACTGGAGAGAGACCGTTCAGCTGTGACTTGTGTGGAAAGTCTTTTTCCTTGAAGGGTTACCTAAAAACACACCAACTCATCCACAGTGGAGTTAAAGCGTACAGCTGTGATCAGTGTGGCAGAGCTTTTACTCAAAGTAGCAGCTTACAGAGTCATCTAGTTACCCACTCTGGAATTAAGGCATACAGCTGTGACGAGTGTGGGATGGAGTTTACTCTGAAGGCTTCACTAAAACAGCATCAGGTCATCCACACTGGAGAGAGACCGTTCAGCTGTGACTTGTGTGGAAAGTCTTTTTCCTTGAAGGGTTACCTAAAAACACACCAACTCATCCACAGTGGAGTTAAAGCGTACAGCTGTGATCAGTGTGGCAGAGCTTTTACTCACAGTAGCAGCTTACAGAGGCATCTAGTTACCCACTCTGGAATTAAGGCATACAGCTGTGACATCTGTGGAAAAACTTTCAGCCAGAGAGGGAGCCGAAATACACACCTACACATTCACACCAGACATGATGTGTACTGCTGTGAACAGTGTGGCAAATACTTTACAACAGACGCACAGTTACAACGACACATGTTTACCCACACTGAGGAGAGACCTTATCAATGTGACCTGTGTGAGAAGACTTTTAAATCTCCACGTCACCTGAGACAACACCAACAGATCCACACCAGAAAGAGACTCTACAAGTGCAGCTACTGTGAGGTATGTATTTATATTGTTATCTTGTCATTTTAGCCTGACTGTTTGGAACAACTCTGCTCATTAAACTTTGTTAGCATGTTAGCAATTCTACTGCATGGAAAAGCAGCTCTGAGTGATTATTCAGATTTTCCTTTCAGTTATGATTTTAGTATTACTGTAGTATTATGGTGGTAGTATTGTAGTTATTGCAGCCCAGTAAACTGAGTGTGTTAACTGAAACAGTCAAATGTAGTTGGACGTCTGCAGAGATGCTCTTTATTTCAGGCGACGTTCAGGATACAAATGTTGAAGGACTGACTTACACTGTCTTTGTGTCTTTGTTTAGAAGCAGAGCGGCACAGATGGATCCAGTTCTCAACCCTGTCATCACTGTGGTGGTGGGAAAGACTTTCATTGTGACCTCTGTGGAAAAACTTTCAGTCGGCAAAAGACCCTAAAAGTACATCAACGTAGACACACTGGAGACAAACTGAAATACTGCAAAGAATGTGGGAGAAGCTTCACCACAACACATCACTTAAAACAACATGAACTGATTCACAGTGGGGTTAAAAAGCACCTCTGTGATCAGTGTGGGTCATCCTTCACCACTGCATGGAAGCTTAAAACACACAAACGAGTCCACACAGGAGAGAAACCACACAAGTGCAGACACTGTGAGAGAAGCTTCTCACAGTCAGGTCATCGTAACACTCATGAACGTGCACACATGGAAGGAAACTACAGCTGTGACCAGTGTGACAAGAGCTTCAGGAATCTCAGTTCATACTCTGCACACAAACGATCCCACGTTACTAATAAACTGTTTCACTGTTACCAATGTGCCCAAACATTCACCTCATTGTCTGCTCTGTGCAAACATCAGCGCGATCACTCACGGCTGAAATCACTCCCATCACTGGATCACAGTGAATCTGAAGACACAGAAAGATCCTCTGATCAGAGTCAAAAAGCTTGAGATCAGGCTCCACAGAGTTCAGATAGAATCATTTAAACTTGTGTTGAACTGAACTGGTTGCTGGGCTGAACTTCTACATAATACAGATCTACATGGGATCTTCTTTTCTGTTGTTTTACTGAGTCAGTTTTGTCCTTTTTTCTCTGTCCTGGTTTTGCTCGTCTGTAAATGATTGAAACTCAGTCAAATAGTTCATTGTTCTCCAGCAAAACGTTTTGGAAACTCATGTCTAACAAAATGAAAAAAAACCCCTCCTAAAACAAAATAATGACTCTGGAAAGCTGGTCTTTGGTCCCCCCATTTCTGGGACATTTGAGACTTCCCTGGTGAAGGCACAGGCTCCTCGACACGTAAACAGCTGCAGGAGAGAGAAATCATGTAAATGTATTTGCTCGGGTATAAATCACCCAGCGATAGTGTTCTAGGGTTAAAGAGAAACTACATTTTCTAAGAACTGTCTGACGTTCACCTCTCACTCTCAGAAAGTATACAGACTTTCTTTGATTCACTAGTGAGATAAAATGCATTTCTTGGACAACTTGACTTTGACATATTTGTTTTCCAGGAGCAAAGGTCTGTTTATACTGGCGAGCGATGCAGGCAGGAAGACTCTTTACACTGTGACTGACTAATCAATCTCTTCATCATGACTTCTGCTGTCGTGGTTTTAAACCTGCGCAGTGGAGAAAAGAAGCTGAAAGAAGCTTCCTGCAAGTATCTGATGTGTCTTTAAAGAACTAAATCCTCCTCATCCTCACAGATACTCCCTCCTTAACCAGTTTCTTAAACTAGCTAACAGGTGGAGCGACACCACTGCGTACCAAAGGTTATAAAGTTAACCACACAGCAGACACTCTCGGTGCGTCAACTGTGTGGAATCGAGTTGTTCTTGCATTAATACACATACTGAAGGAACTGCCATGAGAAAGGTGAACTGAAGCTTTGATGCTAAAGCTAAGAACCTTTTGTTCACACTGGCAAGTGTTCAATGTTACCATTTATGCCAGTTTATTAATAAAGTACTTTTAAAAACAGCAGCAGGGCTGACAAAAGTGCAATAAAACCAAAAATCTATGAAACAGCAAATAATGAAATATTTTCATTTCAAGACCTTTTTATTAACTCTTCTCCGGCCTTCATAGCACATTTACTTGTCTTACACTCTTTCAGTTGATATGAGTGACCAATATCTAATTCATTAGCTCACTAGTGCTTTACTGTTATATTCAGTCTGCTGACTGAGATCAGGTGACATTAAAAAAATCGCTAGTGAATGAAATGTGAAAACAAAAATCATTGTGATCAAAGCTCTCTTGTTTGCTCTGAGGCACTAAAGCTGCACAGGTAATAAGCTTCTTGGCTTTAAGTGAGGATTTCCATTCGTTTGCAAGCAAATGAAGAAACAAAAGTTTGTACGGACTTTAGCGCCCTGTTGTCCTCATGTGTGGACGTCACATTTTGGGATGTTTAGACCAAAATACAAAGTTTTGCTCCACAAGGACCTGATTTGCACTTACGAGGTCATTATCCTGCCTCTGTTCTGTCGACATTTAAAGTGAATATCCTCATATGTGGATCTCATTTCTCTCAGAAACAAAGTTCTGGTAATTCTTTGTTTGTACATGAATCAGTTCCCAAACAGCCCAAATAGCAAAGAGACTTTAAAAATGCATGAAAGAGTTCAGGTCTTAGGAGGTTAAAGCTCTAAAAGAGAAACTCCAGTGAAACAAGTTGAGGTGACCACGTGTGTGTTGTTGTCACATGTTACTCTGCACGCCAGCAGGTGCCGACAGGTTAATCTGGCCCTGCTTTGTTTGTCCTTTTGGAGCAAAAAGCCTGTTTTTCTTGTGTTTTTAACAACATTTGATCATCACGTTGCTGATATCGTCTGATCTGCATCCCAACTGCTAAGTTTGTGTTATTTAGGTTGTTTCTTTGAATGTTTCTCTTGCTAACTGTCTGAGGTTCACCTCTCACAGAGTGAACATAATTCTGCCCTTGTAGGATTAAACTTTGTGGTTGCAAAACCGTCCATTTGTTTACCACAACTGACATGTTTCTGAATCCATCCCAGAGCCGAGGGTTTGTGTAAGTGGGTTTTTAGTGTGGGTTTTCGTGCTGGCAGGGAGGCAAAAGGTGACTTCAGTGTCTACTATATAAAGAGGCAGCAGCTTCCAGATCTTCATCTGTGTTCTCCTCCGTCATCATTTCACTCATCACATGGCTTCACATCTCAGCCTTCTGGGAGTGGTGCTGTGGGTTTCTGCTTCTGAAATCCCACCTCAGGCAGACTTTGATTTACAGGCAGCAACAGTCATCCATAATGGTTCTTATTTTACCGCCCATCTAGTTTCATAACCACATGTCCAACTTAGGGTTGCAGGAAGGGGAGCTTCAGTACATGTTCACGTACTGTGTTGTGTGATATACTACAAGTGTTTGTCCCATAAGTATTTGGACAATGAACTCTGCTGTAGCTGTGTCTCTGTCCAAAGTAAAACAATCAGGATGTGTTGAAGTGCAGAATCAGAGTTTTAATTGGAGGGATTTAACAAAAGAACTGCTTTAACTGCTTCCTGGCTGCGTTCAGCTGTTACTCACAGGGCACCACAGTGGGTGACTGTTCATGTGTGATTGGACACATTTTTAGGCCTGATGCCATTTCTGACACAACCCCAAAGAGATGTTTTGTCTCCTCCTGAGATTCAGCCGCTGAGCTTCCACTTGGTAGGCAAATGTGTAAAGAACTATATTCAGGGGCGTTTTTAGCCCGTTTTGGGGGGTGCTTCCCAAAATGGATCAAAGCACCCCCAAAGATTTCTTACTTTTTTGACAATATTTGGTGTTTGTGTGATACACTACAAAAAATATAGAAAGTATACAGTACTTGGTTGAGATCTTTTAACAACAGAAGTATAGATAACCCCCCTCCCAGAATGGTTTGTTCCAGCTCTCCCCTGCTCTGGCTCTGGTGACCTTTGTGGCAGAGAGATGGTGGCTGAGACGCAGCAGAGCGGAGGTGGAAGTGCCTGGCTTAAAACAGGACATGTTAGCTGCATTTAACCTTCAGTTACTCTTTATATAGTTGGTAGGAGTCAGACCATGTTTCTGTTTACCTGAAAAACATTACACCAGGTAACCTGCTGTGTTAAACGTGTTTTCTGACGATGTTTGTCCGTAGCTGCTGTTGTTACCACTGTCCTGTTTGAAAAGGAAGGAATGAGAGAAGCTGCTCACTTTGTCATATGTGCCGATATTAAACCCAAGGTACTTACCAGGTAACTGACTGGATTCCCATTAACCTTATAACTCCTGTTGTGTGTGTGTGTGTGTGTGTGTGTGTGTGTGTGTGTGTGTGTGTGTGTGTGTGTGTGTGTGTGTGTGTGTCAGTCAGGTTCATAATGGATATAAGGACGTTTTTCCAAAAAATCAGCAACATTCAGGTAAAAATGAAAGAACAAATGATCCGTCAATAAAGGATAATGTTGGATCAGTGTTTCAGTATTTATGTCTTTTATTTGATGTTCATGTGTTTGGTTATTTGCCTTTTGGTTGAAAGTACACTGAGGGAGGACTTTTTTATTAGTGGTTTCAATAGTATTTTTTCATATTAATGTAATTTTTTCATCTAATACAATCTATTTGTGTATGATTATCAGTTCAAAGAGGGAAAGAACAAGGTCAGGAAGAATCAGGTAAGGAAGCAGACAGGGAGCAGTGACAGTTACAGCAGAAACTGTTAAACTGCTTGAGAGAGTTGATCACCAAACACTGATAGATTTGCCAACCTGAAGGTGAGGTTAAAATAAAAGAAACAATCTGCAGAGCCATGTTAGTCGTGTCTGCAGTGAAGAGCTTTTTATACATTGTACCATAGGCACAGTTGCCTCCATTTTTATAATTGTTTAAATTAATATTTTGTACATTTGTACATTTCAAGGACTCTATTTTTGGAGTGTATGTTTATGTATCTGTATTATATTATACGAACACTTTAAAAGTCTGTCCAAAGAATCACTCAGTTTACTTTTTACTCACTATGAGCATCATTCATTATTCTCCCCAGTAATTAAGGTCAGGATATGTATGTTTTTATTCCAATCCATTCTTCTTTTGCAGCGTTTAAATAACATTGATCAGATTTGATGGTTTTGTTACAAACTTTTCAAAAACTGTTTGATTAGAGTTTGTTTTTAGAATTGAATATTGATTTATTGATTAGCATTCAAATATCTCAGTGAAAACAATAAAGATCTACCACAAAGCAAGAAACCGAGACAAGGCTAATCAAAAGGTACTGGCTGAAGCATGTTTATTAAATTGTGTTAAAATGTACAAAACAGTGATGTCATGTTTTGAGACTTGATGAATTTAAGAATCTTATGATTTAATACAGAAATTTGCAGACTTGCGCAGAGAGGGTAAAATTAGGATGACTGATAACGGAGACGAAGACAACAGACGACGAGGACAGGAAGGAACAGGGGTTTAAATGCACCAAGGAGACAGTCAGAGAGAACTCGGGACAGCTGGAGGCATGTAGGGATGCAGGGACTGACAGAGACAGGGAAGAAGTCTCATCGTGACGAGTAAAGTTTATCTTGCCTGGCTGGGCAGCTCTCTGGGTGCTCAGCACCCCCAAAGCTCTGATCCTAGAATCGCCCCTGGTTGAGACGCATTTTCTCTAAACACCGGGTCTCTGTGGCTTTTAAACACCTCAACACGCTGCACCAAAAACTGGTCCACCCCAAGGATCGGGTCCCCCGACACAAACAGAGTAACATAGTGTACGCTGTTAAGTGCAGGAGGATTGTCAGGATTTATACATCGGGGAAACCAAACAACCTCTGGCTACAACACAGAAGAGCCACCTCGTCAGGCCAGGACTCTGCAGTCTGTTTACACCTACAGGCCAGTGGACACTCTTTCAATGATGAGGATGTAACATCCTGGACAGGGAGGAACGCTGGTTTGAGGGCGGAGTCAAGGAGGCCATTTACGTGAAAAGGGAAAGACCATCTCTGAATGGAGGAGGGGCCTAAGGGTCCATCTGTCACATCTTACATGCTGTGATTGCAGCCATTCCCCAACTCTGTGAATGGGACTCATGGACATGGATCAGTGGTTGTTGATCGATGGTCATGAGAATCTGCATGATTAAGATGAAGGAACTGACCTCAGCCCCAGTGGGCTGGTTTCAGTCATTATGCAAATGTCCTGTTTATAAGATTGAAACCTGCAGCTGAGACTGAAGACGTCACCTGATGATGACGAAACGTTTCTCTCACAAAACGCTGCGTCCAGATGAACAGAACCAACTTTTGGAGACTCGTCTCTTGTACTGACTCACAGTTTTGTGTCTCTTGCAGCTGTTTCATCGGGCATGTTTGTTGTGACCCAGAGTCCAGATGTTTCTGTCATGGAGGGAGAGACCGTAAGCATCACCTGCTGCTGGACAAGAACGTCTGAAAGATTCAGAGTGGCCTGGCTGAAAAATCAAACAACAATTAAGAGAGAGACCAACGCAAATCAATCTCCAAGTGTCTGAAAAAGGAGGCAAAGACTCATCTTTGAACATTTCAAACATCAGAGGATTCAGGAACACACATCTGTAAAGTGACTGTGGAGATTCCATCTTTAACTGTGTCTAAAGGAAATGGGACCATCATCACAGTCAGAGAGAAGACGGTGAATAACAACAACAACAACAACCACACAGACTCCAGTGAGTGAACACGTTCAGTTTGGTGACCAACACGCCTCCAAAATATGTCAACGTCACCTTTTACAGATTAAACGCTGTCACATGAAAGTCTAGTCTGTCACGTGTCTGTGCTGTTACCGTACACGTGGCAGCCTTTGGTCGTCTGAAGGGACGATTAATAAACATTGAATCCTCCAAACCAGAGCGATGAAACTACCTGAACGTCTGTCAGCTGAAAACCTTCAAACTTACAGACGTTTGTGACGACTGGCTTAGAAAAAACTTTACAAACTTGTTCAGCGTTTTTGGTTTTGTTTTAAATTTATGTGATGATTCCAAAAACACTGCTGATTAAAAATGAATGATTGACTTTTGACTGATTGTCTCATTTAATGAATTAATTAATACTTATCATAGTAAACTCCTCTGGGTTACCATGGTAACACGACCAGTAAAGATGCTTTGGCATGCAGACTGGAGCAGCAGGGATCAAACCACCGACCTTTCTATTGTCAGGTGACCTGCTCCACCTCCTGAGCCCCACTTCTCATGACAAATGACTTCCTTTTCTTTTATTCTCACGGACACTTGAGGATCATGTTTGATTAGAGCTGCTGCTGATTCTGCAGCCACAGGATGTGCCGAGGCTCAGGGAGGGGCAGCCATGTGACCAGTTCGGCTGAGAGAAAGAAGACATCAAAGACGTGCTGTGGAAGAGCCAGATATGAATAATAACTCATGATTAAACACGTAGAGGTGTATTAACACACAGTGAGTGAAGAAGAAACACCCAGTGCATCATGGGAGTCCCCCAGCAGCCTACACCTATTGGGTGGTTGTTACATGTACAAGATTCAAACTTGTGATTTGAACGAAATAATTTCATGTTTCTGTGGTGAACATAATTAAATCATGTAGCATCTGCATGAAATTCAGACACTTAATTCTTGTTCTTGTTGAGATGACAGGATACAATCTAGTCAGAGTGGTTCGTTACCTGGACTCACGAAGTTCACAAGATCACATTAGATGTCAAACTGCAGGAAAATCACTGGAGTTTTCAGCAGCAGACAACTACGCCCACAACAACAGATTTCTTTGAGTGTAACTAAGGGAGGATCCAGGGTCACCTGGTCCAGCCCTAACTATATGCTTTAGCAAAAAGGAAAGTTTGAAGCCTAATCTTGAAAGTAGAGATAGTGTCTGTCTCCTGAATCCAAACTGGAAGCTGGTTCCACAGAAGAGGGGCCTGAAAACTGAAGGCTCTGCCTCCCATTCTACTTTAACCCTTAGATGCACACGTGGGGTCAAAAATGACCCCAGGGGTTGTTTTTCTCCAAAATCTTTAAAATGCAAAGTTGTAATATATTCATATTCCAGGTATTCCTCATAAAATATGTTTGTAACATGAGGCCATTTGCATTTTTATTTATTTTTTCATTAATTAAAAAAATGCAGTTTTTGTATCACTACCCCACTCTTCCACAAGTGGGGTTAAAAATGACTCCAAGCAGTTCCTATGGAATCTTCTATGAAACTTTCATTCTTAGCAACTCTGACTGTTCCTCTTACTCTTCTGATGGATCAAGAATTAATTTTTGCACAGTAACGTACATGATTTATAGTCAGGGCTGCACATAAGTGGTCCGCAGGTGTGCATTCGCTGTCAAAATATGAGCATTCCCGGAAATTCAGAGAATACACGCTTCTTTTGCGGTGGAGGAGCACCTGTCACGGTCCTGGGGCTCCTGACCCAGCGTTTTTAGTTCTTTGTGATGTTTGTATTTTTGTACTTGTGTGAGTTATTCTATGGTTTCTAGTTTCGATCCCTTGCCCTTCATGTTGCTCTGTGTCCCCTCTGTTCTGTGTAAGTCTGTGTCTGCATGTTTGAGTTCCCCTCTGTGTCTCTCGGTTCTTAGAGTCCTCCGCCTTATGGTTTATGTCTCTGTGTTTCTTAGCTGCTGTCTCCACTGTGTCAAGTTCGCGTCTCTGTGTGATCCTTCCTGTTTTACTTTGAAGGTCCGTGTCTTATGTGAATGTGTCCTGCTTTGCTTGTCTCGTCAGTCCTGATTTCTCCCAGCTGTGCTCTCCTTCTGTGTCTCATTCCCCTCGTTACTCCCCAGTGTATTTAAACCCTGTGTTTCTCTGAGTCAGTGTCGCGTCGTCTCTCTTGCTGTGTGTGATTCTCCCCGTGTCTTCTGGTATGTGTTATAATTAGCATTTCCCAGTTTAGTTTTGCATTGCTTGTGTTCTGTTTTCCAGCAATAAAGCTGTGCTTTTGAGTTCAAGTTCTGTCCCCGTGAGTTTGCGTTTGGGTCCAATCACTGCCTGCCACACAGCGTTTCATGACAGTACGATGTGACCACAACATGGACCCAGCAGACTTACCCGGGGAGAGCAATCTGATACGTGTGTAACGCCTAGTCGAGTGGATAACCCACACTTCAAATACACGGGCAAAGATTGTGGGAATAAATGCTATCGAAGCAATCCTCGGAGGAAATTCCCATCTCCGCCAGGTCAGAGGATGTGTGGACTTATTGGCCAATTTGAGGCGGCGCGAGCCCAGCAGCAACAGACAACAGCCACCCTGGAGCAGCCACGTCAGCCACACCGGCCGGATGTGGTTTTGCCCGGCCCTTCGGAGCCGTCTGCAAGGAAGAAACGACGATCACGCCGCCAGCGCGCCACCCCACAGCCGGACGTTCGGACTTGTACATCGCCGGCTGTGGTGAGTAAGGACTCTGTTTCTGTGTCGAACCGTGGGACTATTCGTTCAGGGGTTGTGTTTTGTGCTACGGATGGTAATGTGAACAGTTTATCAGCTGCCCAGCCTCCTGAAGCTCTCTTAGCTGCCCAGCTACAAGCTGCGTCTCCTGTGTCCCCGCTAGCACAGCCATTAACTCCACCACAAGCTCCATTTTCACCTCTACCATCGCTTCAGTCATCAGTTCGGTCTGCCGCTCAGTCACCCTTAGCTCCATCTTCCACACTACCACCTGTTTCTCTTCCGCCACAACCATCACTACACTCAGCCATTCAGGCTGCTACTCAGTCAGTCATTCAACCTATAGCCCTGCCATTAAGACACTCTGTAGCTGAGCCATTATCCATCCAACCCGCAGCCAATTCAGCTGCTCCTCCACCCGTTACACCTCCACCACAACCGTCACTGCAGTCTCCAGTTCAGTCCCCTGCAGCTCAGCTTTCCCCAGTGCAGTCTCCAGTGTCCCCAGTGCAGCCTCCCTTAGCACAGTCATCCACTCAACCACCAGCACCACAACCATCACTACCTCTAGTTCATTCCCCTGTGAAGTCATTAACTCCACCACCTACTCCACTCTCACCACCACCGTTACTACAGACATCAGTTCAGTCCCCTGAGCGGTCATTTACTTCTCCACCATTAGCAGCTCAGGTCCCCGTGTGTCCAGCAGCTCAGGTCCCCGTGTGTCCAGCAGCTCAGGTCCCCGTGTGTCCAGCAGCTCAGCTCGCACCTGAACCTTTGGCCCAGTTCCCCGTAGCAGTGCAGTTTTCTAGCCAGCTTAACTTTGAGCCCGGGGTCCCAATTCTCTCTGGCTCTACATCAGCTCCTGCTGGAAGCTCGGATGAGCTCATCCAGCACTCCGCGGCTCCCGCGCCGCCATCTACCTCGTCCGCTGGGGGTTCCAGTGAGCCCAGCCAGCACCTCCTCGTCTCCGCTGGAGGGTCCGAGGGGCCCGTTCAGCCTCCTGTCTCCGCTGGAGGGGCCCGTTCAGCCTCCTGTCTCCGCTGGAGGGTCCGAGGGGCCCGTTGCTCCACCAGCGTCATCAGCTTCAGCGTCGCCTGGTCCAGCTCCAGCGTCATCAGCTTCAGCGTCGCCTGGTCCAGCTTCAGCGTCGCTTGGTCCAGCTTCTGCTTCGGCTTCATCAGCCTTGTCTGGTCCTGCCTCGCCTGGTCCTGTGCCCACCGAGCCTCGGCCAGTACGCCTGACACTTAAGAACCGCCGCTGCCTTCCGCGCGGCCAGCCACCTGAACTGCTCCGTCGTCTCCTTCGCCGCAGCCGTTGCCGTCCGCATTGTCGGCCCCCTGAACTGCCCTGTGTTTGGGCTGTTTTCTTGGGCTCCGGTGTTTGCTGTGCTCCGCTTTTGTTATCTAAAGTAACACGGCTGCTATGAGGCCAGCTAGGATCCCTGTGGCCCTACAAATGATCCAGGACAGATGGGATGAAGAGCCCATTGGAGGCATTGACTCAGAATCTCACATCTAAGATATAGAGGACCCAGACTATTGCCCCCCCACTGAACAAGGCCTGTCAGATACAGAGGAGTCCTCTGAAGAGGAAATAAATATTTAGTCTAACAGAATAAGCCCCTCTTACTGCTCTAGCCACAATATTCTGAATTAGTCGGCCAGGGCTTGCACCTGGGTTTAGT
This sequence comes from Rhamphochromis longiceps, assembly GCF_057381845.1. NCBI lineage: Eukaryota > Metazoa > Chordata > Actinopteri > Cichliformes > Cichlidae > Rhamphochromis > Rhamphochromis longiceps. Next base: position 2,063,981 of record NW_028187224.1, read on the forward strand.
ACTTTCTCCCCACTAAATGCATGGAAGATGTTCATGTCTGATAATTTAATAGAAGAGGTGCTGTCATACACAAACATGGAGGCACAAAGAGAAGCCACAGACAGGGGAAAGAGTGGAAAAATGTAATCAAACATAAGCTCCTGGCCTTCATTTGATTGACCATTCTTGCAGGAAGTGAGAAGAACTGGGATGTACCAGTCGGTGTGTTTTTTGGGAGTCCTCTGCATAACCCATTGTTCAAGGCCACTATGTCAATTCAAAGATTTAAAGATTTCGCCGTTTCTTGCACTTTGAGGACAAGAGGACCAAAGCCTACCGACTGAAAACAAACCACATGGCAGCTTTCTGCTACATATGGGACCTGTTCCTGGTCAACTGCAGGCAGAAATTCATCCACAGTGATTGTGTTACAGTGGATGAACAACTTGTGCCTTTCAGAGGGAAGACCCAGCTTCTGCAGTATATGCCGAGCAAGCATACAAAAGTGATACAAAAACTGAAAATTAATGAAAAAATAAATAAAAATGCAAAGGGCCTCATATCACAATCATGTTTTATGAGAAATACCTCAAATATGAAAATATTACAACTCTTCGTTTTAAAGATTTTGAAGAATAACAACAGAGTTTATAGCAAAATGCATTGTTTCTATTTGGGGTCATTTTTGACCCCACTCGTGGAAGAGTGTAGGTATTGGTAGGTTGTGCATCCAAGGGTTAAATACTCTAGGAACAACAAGTAGGCCTGCAGTGTGAGAGCAAAGTTCTCTAATAGGGTGATATGGTACTATAACAGGGGTCCCCAACTCCTGGACTCCGGTCCAAATCCAGACCCCAAGAGGATTTTGTCCGGATCACAAAGCAGTTTCTCATTTACTGTGTAGTTGGATAGTTTCTTCCTGCCGGCTGCCGTGGCGGACTTTTGAACTGCCGCGACACGCAGCTATGCAGGTTAGCATCATGCTGGTCCACTCTCCCAGCCAGCTGTTGGCGGTAATGCACCACCAACTGCCAATAAAACGACAAAGAAGAACAAGCTATGTGGGTATGTGAGTTGATAGGTTACTGTCTTGGGCGCTTGCGCTTGCTGAGTGGATGAGTAAAAGAAGATGGCTTTGTCAAAAATACTTATAAAGTTATAAAGAGTGGAAATCGGAAGAGCTGTTATGAAATCAAACATAAGAACTTCAACCAAAGCTGTGCGCCTGGGTCTGACGGTAGAACAAGAAGAATAAATGAGGTATGAGCGGCTACACGGCTGATAACAGTCTGTGACAGCACAACAGCATACGAGTGTTCACTGTGAGCACGGTGGACTTTAGGAGGACACAAAAAGACTTTCACTGACTGGAAAATGATAAAGAGTGAAAGGAAGCTGCAGCAGAAACACTTTTTAGTTTGGAAGAGAAACAATGTAACACTTTTAGATGGAAACAATGTAAAGTGCAACAATTTACCTTCAATAAAAAAGAAATCCTTACTAAAACTATAAACATTTGAACCGTTTGATACTGAAACATAAAATGAAATAAACTCCATAAACAATCAAAATGAATTCAAACTGATCAGCAACATTAACTCAGGAGCACAATATATGAAACACTTTAACCTACAAAACAAAAACGAATCAAACAGTTTGTGCTGATTTCTTTCTTTGATCAAAATAACAAAGTCAGCATTAATGGCTCCGACGAGCACGTTTTGCAGTGCACAGCTTTTCAAAGCAGCTTTGAAGCAGGATCATGCAGCTCTCAGCTCCTGCTCAGTGTTTAGCTGGGACCTGGACTTGGTCTGCAGCAGCAGCAGAGAAGCCTCACAAAGATGAGACTAAAGGAAGAAGAACGCCCAGAGCCTGCTGCCCTCAGAGTGGATACTGCTTCTCTACACTCAGCCAGAATCCACTCAGTGTCTGTGATGTGAACTGCAGTCTCAGTGTGGAGTCAGACGTCAATGAACTGGTTCTGCTCTGCAAAGCTGAAACCAGTTGGAGCTGGTCATGCTGGGAACTGTTTTCATGGAAGTCCTTTTAAAAGTATCCCATCAGTGATGAAATATGCTGCTTGATATATGGAGTCACTGAGGCGGCATCATCGTCAGTAGTGTCAACAAATTCATGCAGGTTCTCCAATGAATCTGTGTCTCCTTCATCGAGTCTCCTGCCCCACACTGCAAGCTTTCAGTGACAGAGCTGATCTTGTGACCTGAGGGAGGTTTTTATCTTTCCCTTGAAGCTGTAGATTTACTTCATTTCCAAATATGTCACTCAGGTAGGCCAGTTTTGCCAGGAAGCTCTCATCACTAACTCTGCGACTTCATACTTGTGCTCCTGCTCCAAAAACATCTGATCTGCTCTCTGAGCTCAAAAACTCAGGACAAGACTTTTCCTGGTGACAGCCGCCTGGCTTCACTGTGAAACAGCACAGCTTGATGTTCGGCTCCATCTCCTCACAGACAGCAGAGACACTCTTGTTTTTACTGGTCTGGTCTTTATAAAACCGACTACACCAATAATTTCAGTCATAACCTCACTGAATTCAGAGGAAAGCTGCTCTCAGTGTGAAACACTCCAGCAGAGGGCGCTGTTAAGTCCTTATTGTAACACAGTTACTGTGTGCAGTTAGACTTCATACATAATCTGCACTTATTTCCATCAGACATGCTGTCAGTAAATGATTGGTTTCTATTGATTCTACTTCCTGTTGACTCGTTTGATGACAGTGAAACAATCACAGCTGATTGTGTGATGATGTAAACTGTCACTGTTACATTCAGTGTGTGTGACATAATGTTAGTGCAGGCTGATAACAGCCTGGTTCTGTTAGAAACACATGAACGTGTCCATAGATCAGTGTGTGTTTAACATGAGAGCTTCAGCCCTGCTGATGTGTTAAATAAAGACATGCAGGAAAACTGATGAGACTCTGAAATAACTCTTTATATTTATAATGTAACTCTGCATCAAAAGAACAACAAAGGATCCCAGACAGGTTTCTGTGAACAAAGACCATTCTGATGTTTCTGTGTTTCTAACACTTTGACATTATTAGTAAACAGACTGCAGTGAGCAGCATTTATAAAGAGCTTCTATATAAAGATATGACAGCTGTTTGACAAGTTTATCACTCTGTGTTTGGACCTGATCAGTCCAGCTGTTTACTTGAAATATGTTCATTTTGGGGTGGGTACAGTTTCCTCTGCGGTGGGTAGGGTGGGCTGCCCCGGGTCCTGTGGGGCTTGGCAGTGCTACCGTAGGCCCCGGTCTGGATGGACCTGGGCTCCCTTGCCTTGGTGGGTACCAGAGGACGGGGGTGCCTACTGGGGTCAGCGGGGGAGCTGGCCCTAGGGAGGGGCATCCTCCCCTCCCTCCTTTTCCTCCCCATCCCCGGCTACCTCCCTCTTCCCGCTCCACCACACTCACCCATACAGGTAGGGCCTTGGGGTGCGGGTGTGTCACAGGAGTGCAGGTGAGACATCCCCCCCCCCCCCCCGTCCCCTTCTGGCCACCTGTGCCTCAATTTTATCTCACAACTTAGACATCCACATTACTTACACTCTCATAACACACACATATATATAGGGCCTTGAGGGTGGGCACGTTAACGGCGTCCAGTGGACAGTCTGTGTACTCAAACCTACCTCTGGCGCTGGTGCCCACCTCTCAATTTTAAATCCATGTAGACATTGAGGGTTCTCGGGAGGGGCCATGCTAACACCTGCTGCTCTCTGGCAGCAGCACCATTTTTTAGTTTTAAATGCACTTTAGAGCAACACGCAGCAACACTACACATGAGCGGGAGGAGGGAGGTATGGGGTCTTCACACACCCCCGTTCTCTGCTAGCCATCGGGGCGGGGGGGCTGGGAGGAGATGTTGGCTGTCCGATTGGCCTCCCTGCTGCTGCGGAGCCTGGGACGGTCTGCTTGCCTCCACCCCGGGGGGAAGGGTAACATCTCTTGGGTCTGGGTTCTGCTTCCCCCTCTGGGGGCGAGGGTACCTGGACCCGGGGTATAGAGTATGTTTGGGGAGTGTGATTGTGTGTACATGTCCATTTATGTCAGTCCTTACGTTGGGTGAGTGCTGAGTGTTTGTATATGTGTGCATGAGGGTGGGAACGCATGTTTGTGTCTGTGTGTGCCTGTTTGTCTGTGTCTATATGTCAGGTCGGGTCTTAGACTCCACCTCTCTGGGAACTCCCAGGCCCTCCAAGGCCTATCTCCCCTCACCACACTCCCTGCTGGTGACTGATGCCCTCAGGGGTCGGTGCATTGGTGGTTCTTGGTGTCCGGGGCTGGGCGCTCAGGTATGTACCGGCTCACTCCCGGTGGCTACCTGGCGGGGCCTGGCGCCTGTTGCTCGGTCAGGCCTCCTCCGGGGTGTGGGGGGCCCTCGGGCCTCCGGCCTCTGGGCCTGCGGCTCGGTTCACTCTGGCACAGCCGGCTGCCGGCGGAGCCGTTGGGCACGCTGGTGAAGCCCCCTCTAGCTTCTGCTCGGTGGCTACTGGGTGACGCCTCGTCTGGGGATCCTCAGCCCTTCCCATGAGGGTGGCACAGATGCCCCTCCGGTTGTCCTCCTTGGGCTCTCGCACTCTGGGGCCTGGATCTCCTCCATGCCTGTTTCATGCCCTGGGGGACGGGACTATGGCTCGCTACATCCTCTTGCAGACCATTACATGTGGAAACCATTTGAATACAAGCGCGCTGATCCACACAGGTGTGCACACGGGTGTTCACTGTTCGTAGACTTAAATTACACCTTTCTTGGCTGCTACTTCAAAGCACATTGTGCGCTGTCTGTCCTGCGTGCTGCACAACACATTATTTGACCACAAGTGTCTGTGAAGGTTCTCAGTCATCCAGGTCATCGTAGTCAAAGGAGCCTCTGTCAGCTAGAGCTGGGCGATAGAACGATAACGATATGTATCGCGATATAACTTTTACTCGATAGAGAAATTAAGCTATCGCGATAGACCTCGCCGCTCTTGTCCTCTTAAAAAAAAAAAAAAAAAAAAGGTCAGCCAATCCAAATTAAGTAGCGCAGAGCCGAACCAATCACAGCCGCAGCGTCACGTCACGTGACTTGTTACGTACAGCACAAGTGCCAAGCCGCACGTGTGTTTGTTTGGGAAGCAGCCAGCGGGTAATGGAGGAAATGAGTGTGCCGACTAGAAAATTCAACCGAGCGTGACCGAAGAAAAACCAGATGATGGTTCCAATGCCGGAGAGATTGTCGAACGGAAGAGCCATAGAAGTTCCGTAGTGTGAAGGTATTTCGGCTATTTCAAGTCTGACAAAAACAGAGTAGCGTGCACTGTAAATGTGCCGAAAGCAAGTCTGGAAATACAATAAACTGGTGCATGCGTCACACTGTACATTTCTGCACGGTTAGGAATCTAGCGCCACCTGCTGCTTTGGCATGTTCATAGCAGCGTTTTCCTTCATTTCTGCCTTTATGTGTGGACGGGATTATTTTTTAAAACGTAAACGGAAAATCTCCGTTTTCAAAAATACCCGTGTACGTGTGGACGTAGCCTCAGTCTCTGACTGGAAGCGCTAATTCGTCATTCGGCTTTTGTCAGACTAAAGTAACTGTTAAAACTGTTTGAAAAGCTCAGCTATACAACAAGGAGAGATTGAGAATTTCCTTTTAGTTCTCAGTTTATTTGATATTGACAAAAGTTAGTCAGTTTTGTCTGTTCTTCTGTAAAACAAACTAAGATTTATTTTTAGAATTAATATTTTGTTTCTAAGTGGAATTGACAATTTAGTCTGTTTTGTTTGTTCTATTTTGAAACTTAAATGCTTTAGCGGCTGCCTTTTGTGTAGTTTGCAATATTTGGCTTTATTTATCTGAAAAAGTCTCATGTTCCTTAAGTACATCTACCCTGTTGAACTTATTATGGGAAATAAATATTTAAATAAAAACAAGCTGCTGATTATTTCACATTTTACTTGTGAGCAACGGCACATTTAAATCTTACAAATATAGTTATTTGGCTTATATCGTGATAGATATCGTTATCGCCTGAAATGAAAAAAACATGTCGTGATATGAAAAAATCTCATATCGCCCAGCTCTACTGTCAGCAAAGAGGCACAGAAAAGAAGATCAGACACCAGCGAGGGAGGATAAGAAGGACAGACGCAACAACATTGTCATCCCCTATGTAGCCGGTGTATCAGAAAAACTCAGGAGAGTTTTCTCCAAGCATGACATCCCGGTGTATTTCAGACCCAGCAACACGCTCAGACAAAAACTGGTTCACCCGAAAGATAAAACGCCAAAACACAGACTTAACAATGTGGTGTATGCTGTACAGTGCAGCGAGGAATGCCCAGACCTCTACATTGGAGAGACCAAACAGCCACTTCACAAGCGCATGGCACAACACAGAAGAGCCACCTCCACAGGACAAGACTCAGCAGTCCATCTGCATCTTAAGGACAAAGGACACTCCTTCGAGGATGCCAATGTTCACATTTTGGACAGAGAGGACAGATGGTTTGAAAGAGGAGTGAAAGAAGCCATCTATGTCCACTGTGAGCGACCATCTTTGAACAGAGGCGGGGTTTACGACATCAACTCTCTGCCATCTATAATCCAGTTTTGAGATCCTCCCCAGACGCCTTAACGCCCACTCACATCCTGGGCCATCTGATCTCAGGAATTCGCATGATAAGGTGGGGCCAGGTTTCACAATGAACACACCCGAAACTCTGGCTGATTGGGACCCACACCCAGTTTCACACCTTGGCTCAGGCGATTAGAGGATCATCAGGGGGTCCTTTTGTCCCTCTGTGGGGGGTCACTCCCACTAGGTTTATATCTGGGACTCTCCACCATTTGACCTTAGAACTGAAGAAGCTTCTCGGATGAGAGGTGAAACGTCTTCAAGCAACTTAAAGAAGTCCAGACGCTTTTCTTTGCAAGCTCCTTTGACATTTGACCACAAGCAATCTTTTCTGGTTTGACGCCGTCTTTGTAGCCAGAAACCAGCTCTCTCCTCGGCTTCCTCCACTACACGCTTCCCCCACGCCAGTCTCCTCCGTCACTATAAAGGGGAGAGTCATGAGCTCCATCACCCTCACCTGTGCCGTCCAACGTCCCGCCAGCAGCCTCCACTGCAGCAGGCCAGAGACCACACCCCTGCCACAATAAGTAAAAGTATATCCTTGCTGTACCCTTAATGCTAAATGTGCTAAATTAACCGCTGCCTTTGCCCCTTTGGGATTATTCTTATGTCACTGGGATGTTGACCTTTGACCTTCACATTAGAGAGATGGGCAGACATAATTAGTGTATGAATTTTAAAGTAACAGGTAATAAAGAGAGTGCAGCAAATGTAGTCAGGTTTATTACTCTGTATCACACATGAGTGCCCGAGGGAGGCGGGGCTGACTGGGGAGACACAGGAAACAGAGAGACAGGGCTGACTCGACATGAAACGATGAAACGTGGGACACGGGAACAGAAACTAAACACAGGCTGAAATGAACACTGAGGGAGGGAGAACTAAGATTACTGAGAGCCTGATAAATAAGAAGAACAAAAACCAAGAAAAACAAGAGTCAAAGAAAAGCAAAAACACAAAGCATTGGGCCAGGACCCACTGCTGTGACATTTATATGTGATAAAAACATTAAAAACTGCTCAGATGTTGAAATCTTTCTACGTATACTTTAGGTTCAGCTCTCCAGCCTGGCATTTGGTTAAGCATGATTCAAACATTTGATTTTGTTTAACTGGTTTTAATTATAGTTACTTTTTGTGAACATTTGTTGCAGCATTTAAAAATACATCATTTATTTTCAAACTTTTATTTGATTTAGAGCATCATATTTGACCAACGTAAATGTTTTAATTTCATATAAAATAACTGAAGCAGTGAACTAAATATCTGAAATCTTTCCTTCCTTAAAAGTTATAATCCTACTTAAGTTATAGTGCAAACGCTTAAGCAACAAATATACTTGATGCTAATTAATTAATATTTCCCTTTGATGTTGCAACTATGCGGTCACTTCTGTCTTTAAACAAAATAATATTTTCCAGTTACAGAAATCATAAAGTCCAAACTAAAGTGCTACTGTTGCTATATGCATTTTATATAAATCATGGATGATGGTCCTGACATGAAGGAAGAGAAAGTTACAGGTTGCATCCTTTGACTTTGTCTCCGTGCCTTTGGGCGATTTTCAGAAGGACAGATGTTTCTGTTCAATTCTTAAATCAATTTTTTCAAACACAAACACTATTTTAAAGCTTCTAGAGAGTAAAATATTCATGATAATTATAATAACAATAATAAAAACAAAAGCTCTCAGATCCATCAAACCAAGCAGCAGAAAGAACAATAACTGAAGAGAAAACTTTAACCTTGTAGACTTCATTATGTTCCAGCTGCTCTACAGACGCTGTGACCTCGAACTTAAGCAGGTCGTAACGTATGTGCAGCTCAATAACAGCTCAATGCTCTCCGCAGGAGTAGTCCAGCAGTAGAAATCAGTCCAATAACAAGGTGTGTAACATCTAGCAGGGTGACAGAAAAACCCAGGGTAACTTCTAAGGACCTCAACGTCTCTCTCACATTGTGTTTTTTAAACATGCTTCCATTTGACACTTCAGTCTTTACTCTGAAATACAGGAAGAGAAATCATGGCTGAAACAATTTCTCATGAAACCAGGGGTGTGGTCCAACAGTCAGTTTGGTGAGGAAGGTTCCTAACTGAGAGAAGTGACCCAGAAGTATCTGTGTAGCAGCCACAATGAATCCAGACCATGAGCTTTATTAACTGATCAAAGTCTCTTCTTTCATCTTCTGTATCATTCAGTTTGCATTGGTAATGCCCATTATTGTAATGCTTTTTTAAGACGAGCAAAACTTTATTTCACTTTGGGTTAGCTGGGATAAGTGATGGATGGAGGGAATTTTACTTCAGCCACAGAAATCCTAAACAGGAAGGAGGAGCAGAGTTACAGTGGATCACTATCCAGCAGGGAAACAAGGTTTATTTCAATTTCTTGGCCATGAGTGAGATTTACTGAGTGGGCAAATTAGGGAGACGACACCATCAGATCCCGAGCCCTCCATGTGTTAATCAAGAGACGGCTGCTGTGCTACATCCATAAATAATGAATAAATTAGGAGCTAAGGCTGAAAGGACAGTTTATTTGTACCATCTTCACGTGAACACATTCAAGAACATCACAGATGAAGAAACATTAAAAACTTCCACACTACATAAAGCAAGAAAAATAGTTTTTCTTTCAGGTGGTTTCAGAAAAACAGAAACATCAACATCTCCAAGACTCTCTTTGAAAGAACTAAAAACCTTTGTTCTCATGGTCCAATCATGAGTGAACTCCCCGATGAAGCCTTGTGTGCTAAAACATGTCAGAGTTTTAAAGGTTAAACATGAGTTTCCAAAACGTTTTGCTGGAGAACAATGAACTATTTGACTGAGTTTCAATCATTTACAGACGAGCAAAACCAGGACAGAGAAAAAAGGACAAAACTGACTCAGTAAAACAACAGAAAAGAAGATCCCATGTAGATCTGTATTATGTAGAAGTTCAGCCCAGCAACCAGTTCAGTTCAACACAAGTTTAAATGATTCTATCTGAACTCTGTGGAGCCTGATCTCAAGCTTTTTGAGTCTGACACAGAAACCAGAGGATCTTTCTGTGTCTTCAGATTCACTGTGATCCAGTGATGGGAGTGATTTCAGCCCTGAGTGATCGCGCTGATGTTTGCACAGAGCAGACAATGAGGTGAATGTTTGGGCACATTGGTAACAGTGAAACAGTTTATTAGTAACGTGGGATCGTTTGTGTTCAGAGTATGAACTGAGATTCCTGAAGCTCTTGTCACACTGGTCACAGCTGTAGTTTCCTTCCATGTGTGCACGTTCATGCCTGTTACAAGTACTTGAATGTGAGAAGCTTCGGTCACAGTGTCTGCACTTGTGTGGTTTCTCTCCTGTGTGGACTCGTTTGTGTGTTTTAAGCTGATCTGCAGTGGTGAAGGATGACCCACACTGATCACAGACGTGCTTTTTAACCCCACTGTGAATCAGTTCATGTTGTTTTAAATCACTTGATGTGGTGAAGCTTCTCCCACATTCTTTGCAGTATTTCAGTTTGTCTCCAGTGTGTCTACGTTGATGTACTTTTAGGGTCTTTTGCTGACTGAAAGTTTTTCCACAGAGGTCACAATGAAAGTCTTTCCCACCACCACAGTGATGACAGGGTTGAGAACTGGATCCATCTGTGTCGCTCTGCTTCTAAACAAAGACACAAAGACAGTGTAAGTCAGTCCTTCAACATTTGTATCCTGAACGTCGCCTGAAATAAAGAGCATCTCTGCAGACGTCCAACTACATTTGACTGTTTCAGTTAACACACTCAGTTTACTGGGCTGCAATAACTACAATACTACCACCATAATACTACAGTAATACTAAAATCATAACTGAAAGGAAAATCTGAATAATCACTCAGAGCTGCTTTTCCATGCAGTAGAATTGCTAACATGCTAACACAGTTTAATGAGCAGAGTTGTTCCAAACAGTCAGGCTAAAATGACAAGATAACAATATAAATACATACCTCACAGTAGCTGCACTTGTAGAGTCTCTTTCTGGTGTGGATCTGTTGGTGTTCTCTCAGGTGATGTGGAGATTTAAAAGTCTTCTCACACAGGTCACATCGATAAGGTCTCTCCTTAGTGTGGGTAAACGTGTCGTTGTAACTGTGCGTCTGTTGTAAAGTATTTGCCACACTGTTCACAGCAGTACACATCATGTCTGGTGTGAATGCGTAGGTGTGTATTTCGGTACCCTCTCTGGCTGAAAGTTTTTCCACAGATGTCACAGCTGTATGCCTTAATTCCAGAGTGGGTAACTAGATGCTTCTGTAAGTGGCTACTGTGAGTAAAAGCTCTGCCACACTGATCACAGCTGTACGCTTTAACTCCACTGTGGATGAGTTGGTGTGTTTTTAGGGAACCCTTCAAGGAAAAAGACTTTCCACACAAGTCACAGCTCAACGGTCTCTCTCCAGTGTGGATGACCTGATGCTGTTTTAGTGAAGCTTTCAGAGTAAAACCCTTCCCACACAAGTCACAGCTGTATGGCTTAATTCCAGAGTGGGTAACTAGATGCCTCTGTAAGTTGCTACTTTGAGTAAAAGCTCTGCCACACTGATCACAGCTGTACGCTTTAACTCCACTGTGGATGAGTTGGTGTTGTTTTAGGTAACCCTTCAAGGAAAAAGACTTTCCACACAAGTCACAGCTGAACGGTCTCTCTCCAGTGTGGATGACCTGATGCTGTTTTAGTGAAGCCCTCACAGTAAAACCCTTCCCACACAAGTCACAGCTGAACGGTCTCTCTCCAGTGTGGATGACCTGATGCCGCTTTAGTTTAGCCCTCACAGTAAAACCCTTCCCACACTCGTCACAGGTGTGTTTTTTCTCTCCCTTTCTTCTGTGAGGTTTGTCGGCCTCCTGAGAGCGCTGACTTCTGGCTCTATGTTGGTCCTGCAGTGACAGAGATACAAACAGAGGCAGTGAGTGAAATGCAGTCGTGGAACAAACTCAACCTTCAAACTCCATTAACACTAGTTTTAAACCTGAAGGTGGAGCGTGGCACCAAACACCTTAAAGGTCTCTTATCCCCACCTGCTGGTAGTTCTAACACATTACATCCAACCTGGTGTTAAAGATAATTTATGACTGTTCAAACACTAAACTCATGCACACACACACACACACACACACACACACACACACACACACACACACACACACACACACACACACACACATTATTTTATAATTTAGATTATTTTGTTGTTTCCTATTACATATTTCTATAATTTGTATAGATTTATACAGAATTATTCAGTGATAATAAATCCTATGTTTGTTTATTCTAAAGGAACCCCGTCAGCTTCCACAACAGATGTTGCTCGTCTTCCGTCAAATACTCACATAAAATATTACACAATGAAGTGGATTCAAGATATCCACATAATTTCACTCTTACATCCACAGTGAGGTTTCACAATTGTTCAAATATAAGCAATCAATAATAATAATAATAATAATAATATTTCTCTGTCAGCCTTCTCGGTTACGAATCGTCTTCTGCTCCTCTGTCATGCGGCGTCCCACAGGGCTCAATTTTAGGGCCACTGCTCTTTTCACTGTATCTATTGCCTCTGGGTTCTATCCTTAGAAGGCATGGGATCTCATTTCATTGTTATGCCGATGACTGCCAACTTTATTTGACACTAAAACACATGGATGGCATCTCCATAAAACCTCTCTTGACTTGTCTAGATGACATTAAAGCTTGGTTGGCTCTAAACTTTTTAAATTTTAATGAAAAGAAAACAGAGCTGTTGGTGTTTGGACCCAGTGGTCCCTGTGAGTCCTCCCCTGTTGTTTTAGGATCCCTGGAAGTCTATTTTAAATCTGTGGTTACTGACCTTGGTTTTAAGTTGGACAGTGATTTTAAATTGGACAACCAAATCAGAGCAGTGGTGAAGTCCGGTTTTTATCATTTAAGGCGACTGGCAAGAGTAAAATCTTTTCTTTCGAGGCAGCACCTTGAAACAGTGATCCATGCTTTTATTTCTTCCCGCCTGGACTACTGTAACTCACTTTATGTGGGGGTCAGTCAGTCATTGCTCTCACGTCTGCAGCTGGTTCAAAATGCGGCTGCACGACTCCTAACAGGGACTCAAAAAAGAGAGCATATAACCCCCGTGCTAGCCTCTCTGCACTGGCTGCCTGTGTCTTTTAGAGTTCATTTTAAAATTCTTATGTTTGTTTTTAAATGCCTTCACAGTCTTGCCCCGCCTTACCTCTCTGAGCTTCTTCATCCCCACACACCCTGTCGGTCTCTCAGGTCAGCTGACCAGCTGCTCCTGGAGGTACCGAGATCCAGGAGGAAGCTCAGAGGGGGCGGGGCCTTCTCTATTGTGGCTCCAAAGTTATGGAATGATTTGCCCATGCACGTTAGAGAGGCCCCTTCACTGTCCACTTTTAAATCACGTCTTAAAACCCACTTTTATTCCTTGGCTTTTAACCTCAGTGAGACTTAGTTTCTCTTTTAATTGAAGTAGTTATTTAATTAATGATTTCACTCTTCTTTTATTTGTGTTTTATTTATAGCTCATGTAATTTTATTTTACAGTTCCAATGTACAGCACTTTGTGTCAGCTGTGGTTGTTTTAAAGTGCATTATAAATAAAGTTGATGATGTTGATGATGAATATCAATAACATTGAGGCACATTACACAAATTTCAAAAACAAATCATGTCTTACAATATTTACAACAACTAAAAGCTCTGTAAATCGGCTTTTAAGTGTTCATTGAAGTTTTGAATAATTCTCTAATTTTTTAAGGCAACTTATTCCACTTAAAAGTTTCTCTAAATGTAACAGTTTTACAAAACGTTACTTTTAACTCGAGCATTTACTAAATTGCAGCTTGTTGAAAACTGTGTAATATGATGATGTATTTCATCTGGATACTGCAGCTGAGCAGAATAAATGTGGTGTGTTTAACAGAATTGCTTTCTTTAGAACTACAAGTAAGCCATAGAATATTTTAGCCTGTACAGGAAGCCAAGAAAGGTTATTATGCATTTTATCAATATTAGTATAGTATGAACATCTTCACACTAATCTGGACGCCTTATTCTGGACTAACTGAAGTCTGTTAAGATCTTTCTTATTAGCTGCTGACCAAATGATTGAACAATACTCCAGATGAGACATTACTAGTGGATTAATGACATCTTTCATAATGAAGAAGTGATACACAAAGAGCATTTCATAGCCATAGCTATGCCTTGTCGGCAGAGTTATGTGACATTAGTGATGTTTGTACTTTCAGCGTTAACTTGGTTTTAAAGCCTTTAAAATATACGCCGTTCAATAGTCGACCTTAATCTGACAGAGAATGTGATGATTTTGTGGATAATTAAACTCACTCATATATCCACAAACACAACAAGCTGAAAGTCAGTGATGCTGCTCGGTTTGCAGTCCTGAACATCACGGCACAAGCAGGATTCACTGCACCACCACAGACCTGTGATAGCACTATCCCCCTGCTGAACGAGCTGAACACTTTCTTTGCTCGCTTTGAAGTCCAAAACAGCACCACTGCACAGAAGACCCCACCCCCTCCTGGTGACCAGGTGATGACTCTGTCCCCGGACAGCGTGAGGAGATCCCTCAGCAGGATCAATGCACGTAAAGCTCCGGGTCCTGACAACATTCCTGGTCGTGTACTGAGAGACTGTGCAGTGGAACTCACTGATGTCTTCACAGACATCTTCAACATATCACTCATCCAGGCTGTCGTCCCCACATGTTTTAAAGCCACCACAATCATTCCGGTTCCAAAAAAGTCATCTCCCTCCTGCTTTAATGACTACCGTCCTGTTGCACTTACTCCCATCCTGATGAAGTGCTTCGAACGACTAGTCATGCAACACATCAGGACTGTCCTGCCCCCCTCCCTGGATCCCTTCCAGTTTGCGTATCGGCCCAACCGCTCAACCGATGATGCCATCTCCACTGCACTCCACTTGAATGCTGTTCATAGATTTCAGTTCAGCATTCAACACTATAATCCCCCAACAGCTCACTCAAAAACTGGTCCAGCTGGGGCTCAACACCTCACTGTGCAACTGGCTGTTGGATTTCCTCACCGGAAGACCTCAAGCAGTACGGGTTGGCAGTAATACATCCAGCACCATCATTTTAAACACGGGGGCCCCGCAGGGATGCGTGCTGAGCCCCCTCCTCTTCACTCTGCTGACCCATGACTGCACTCCATCATACAGCTCCAACCTCTTCATCAAGTTTGCGGACGACACAACGGTGGTGGGTCTCATTAGCAACAGGGATGAGACCGACTACAGAAGTGAGGTGAGATGCCTGGCCACGTGGTGTGCTGACAACAATCTCTCTCTGAATGTGGAGAAGACGAAGGAGATTGTTGTGGACTTCAGGAGAATGCACACCCAACATGCTCCTCTGACCATTGACGGAGCGTCTGTGGAGAGAGTGAGCAGCACCAAGTTCTTGGGTGTGCACATCACAGAGGATCTCTCCTGGACGTACAACACCACAGCACTGGCCAAGAAATCACAGCAGCGTCTCTTCTTTCTCCGCAAACTAAGAAGAGCAGGAGCTCCAGCCCCCATCATGTACACTTTCTACAGAGGCACCATCGAGAGCGTCCTGTCGAGCTGCATCACTGTGTGGTTTGGAGCCTGCAATGCGTCCTGTCATAGAACCCTCCAACGCATAGTGAGAGCTGCAGAGAGGATCATTGGTGTCTCTCTCCCCTCCCTCCAGGACATTTACAACACCCGTCTCACTAAAAAAGCCCTTTGCATAGCGGCTGATCCCACGCACCCAATGCAAAGCTTCTTCAAGCTGCTGCCGTCAGGGAGGAGACTGCGGAGTCTCCAGGCCAGGACCAGCAGGCTGAAGGACAGCTTCATCCATCAGGCTGTCAGGAAGCTTAACTCCCTCCCGATTCTGCCCCCTCTCCCCTCTCTCCTCCATGGT
Source organism: Rhamphochromis longiceps (assembly GCF_057381845.1). Lineage (NCBI taxonomy): Eukaryota > Metazoa > Chordata > Actinopteri > Cichliformes > Cichlidae > Rhamphochromis > Rhamphochromis longiceps. The sequence continues at coordinate 2,079,576 of NW_028187224.1, forward strand.
CTCACTGAACTCTGTCACACACACACACACACACACACTCTCTGACTCACTCACTGGCCTGCACCAGTTACCAGTCACTTTGTGGAGCAGTGGACTGCCATTACCTCATAAGACTTTGTGTTACACTATCTCTTACCGTACATTACTAAATCTCCAGTTGCACTATTTGCCTATTTACACTACTCTGCCTGGTTTACACTCAATGTCATTTACCCTTACTTGACTATTGTATATTGTATATTGTATATCTTTCTTGGTATAATCGCATTGTATTTATTTAAATTTTTACTTTTTAATTATTTTACTTGCATTTCTTAATCACTCTCTTATATTTAAATGTTCTTTTGCTATTTCATCTAGGGTTTGAGAGTAACGAAATTTCTATTCTCTGTATGTCCTGTACATGTGGTAGAATTGACAAATAAAGTTGACTTTGACTGTTAATGTTAGCTGTGTTATATTGCTGCCTCTGTTCGGTGGTGTCGAGCCAAACGCACTTTAACGTGTGTTTGAATGAGCTGACGGTTCACTCGTTAAGCTGAAAGAAAGATGCTTTAATCACAGCAGTCACACATGTGTCCACTGCACCATCTGGAACTCTTCTTGTTTACACTCGTAATAACACAAACACTAAATCCTGCTTCTCTGGTGCTGTTGTGTAGCAGTGTGTACACCTGAGACTGTCACCTGTCTGTCTGTCCTGCACTCTCTCTCTGTTTCTTTCTCTCTGATTGTGGAATAAAAGTATGAACATGTGTTTATAAGTTACACTTGTGTTTGAATCCTGCAGCTTATCACACATTTGATTTCCATGTGTGACGACTGCAAGTGTCCAGAGTGAGGACAGACTGAGGGAGCCACTGCTGCACATCATCTGTGAGGCTTTGCAGCCCTGATGATCCACCAGGACAAACTCAGCAGTGTGTGAGGAAGAGGAGGAGGAAGAGCCAGCAGCACAGAAATGAAGCCCAACAATCATGTTTCACAGTCCTGTGGTCTCAGCCTCAGATACTCATCAAATCACACAGAGCTCATGTAGAAACAAATGAACTAAATATGTTCTCCTTCATTTCTGTCAAACAAAGCTGTATGAAACGTTTCCAGCTGTTAGTATCATGGTTGCTAGGCAACCTGGGCAGCGCGACGGAGGCTAGACGTCCCATTTCACGAGCCTACGAGCCTCGCACTTCGGCCTTAGCGGTCTTTGAGTACGCGGCCCTTGAGGACTTTAAAGCTGCAGAACCTGAATCGGGATACAGCCATGATGATCTCCAGCCTCGTGCTCGCCAACATTCTCACCTGAGTTAAGAAGACGATCACTGAAATGGTCTCAGCAGGTCCTTTGATGACAGCAATGAAATGCAGTGGTAAGGCTTTTTGGGGATTAAGTTCGTTTTCATGGCAAAGAAGGACGATGCAGTTCATCTGATCACTCCTCATAACATTCTGGAGTGCAGGCAAAATGCTATTATAAAAACTTAAGCAGCAACTTCTCCCGGTTCCAATATTTATGCAATTCTCAAACCTTTTGGCCACGACTGTATAACCTCTTCTGAAGTTTAGTGGATATTATACATGGTTATGCTCAGGATGTGTTGGCCAGTTTCCACTGGAAACGCCTTTTGGTTAAACTGTCAGCGAGGAATTTGCATTTGCACTGTTACATTTTTATATAACTTTAATGCACATAAACAACAGCTGCTTGTTTCAGTGAAAATACATTGATGGGTTTTTAATAAAGTTGTGCAGCTGTAAAGTATTTTGTCTGGTGTCAATTCTATCGTCAGCTACATCGTTATGGCAAATGTTCAAATGTATATGGTGATAAATATCTTTGGTCATATGGTCCTGCTCTGTCTGTCACCTTCTGTGTTGAGCTCATTGTTTCCTCTGTAGTGGCTGAGCTGAGTCCAAGTAGCTGAAAATGTTCCTCTGCTGCTCCGTCAGACTCTCCTCCTCCTGCTGATCAGCTGGGACACAAAACAGATCTTTGTTAGGCTCCACACTGCACTGAAGAGTCAAAGTGTCTCATATGTTCATCTGACAAGTAAAAGAACACATTTTTGTTTCCCGAGGTGGGCAACTTGTTGGAAACAAACACAAAAGGTTTGAGCACTGATACCTGCCATTGCTGGCATTGAAAGATGCAACGCCAGCAATGTGGATTGTCAAGACTCAAACCAATCATCAAGCAAAGACAACAGGGATCATTTGTTTCTGTTTATTTAGCATTCACAGCATTTGTAGTTGCCTTCTGTGCAGGGGAAGTCCACGCACACTGTGTGGTACCGCCATCCGCAGAAGGTGCATTCAACCTCTGTAAGAGAAACGAGGTTGTCTGAGACTGAAATGATATTCACTAAAGAAGTGGTGATTTGTAAAACTTCACATTTTGATCCGGGACGTACTCTGCATAAAAACAAGCGCTCACTCTTCCTGCTCAACAAATGACAAGGGCGGAGCCTTATACCACGTGATACAGAAGCTGTGCCGTGTGATGCTAAAATTAGCAGGGAAAAAACAACGGAGAGCACGTCAGGGATGACGAGAAAGTGACAGGAGAAAATCCGTCCCGGTCAACCACCCAAACATCAATAACGGGAACCTTATACAGCGCTTCCCTATACACGTCGAACTCCCGCAGGCACAAAGACATCACGGAGGCTATCACTTATCACCTGACCAAAGATATGGCTCCATCAACTCTGTGCAAAACGAGGGATTTAGGAAAACGATCAACACCCTAGACAAACGCTACACAGTGCCGTCCCGCAACTATTTTTCTATTGTTGCACTACCTGCTCTGTACACGCAGCGTCGAGCAACGGTGGAGACGGAATTTCAAGCAGGACAACATTTTGCTGCAACAACAAAACGTGAGACATTTGTTGTTTTATGTTTATTTATTGTTATGAGAGAATCATGATCTCAATTCTAAGCCAAAACATCGTGATTCTCATTTTATGCAAAATCGTGCAGCCCTAACATTAACACAAAACTGTTGTTTCACCAGAGAAACACACATGAAGAGAGAGAGAGAGACAATAACAGCTACCAAACAGTCGTCATAATTCGTCACACAATGAGAAAAGGACAAATCAACAAGTAACAATGACTAATTAATATTAAAATCTGTAACATAATGTATTGTTTGGAGTTTAGTCTGATTGGTTCAGGATGACCTGCCATTATCCAATCACACGTCTGCTTACCTGCATCTTTTCTCTTTTTTCTAACCTGAGCACCTGATGGCTTTGAACTTTTGTTGTCCATCTTCCATTGGTTTGAATTTTGCGCTCCAGTACAAACACAAATCCCCCAACCCGAGGATCAGCACAATTAACCTAACAGCAGGCACGTGCAGAGGGGGGGGGCTAGAGGGGCTTGAGCACCCGCCCCTTTCCTGATGGGTGCCCAAGGTGCCCTTTTGTTGAGGCAACTTTTTTTTAAAAAATTATTATTTTATTTTTTTTAATGTGTGTGTGCGTGCGGAGTCCTGTCTGTGCCCCTCAACAATAATATTTAACTATTAATCACAGTTTTGCTAAATAAAAGGATCTGGCTTCCATCAGTCACATGATCACATTTAACCAATGATCGCCCTTGACGGCAGAACGCGCTGGTTACGAGCCGGGAACGAGCTCACAAAGAGCACGCGCATTTTTAGCGGTCCGGAGCTGTAGGAGAAACACAAGTTAACTCAGAGACACAGACTGATGCGACAAAACCAGTAAGTAGGTGTACAGCGCACACTGTAGTGTGTAGCACACAGGAGTATCAGCTTATTACGTACACGTTGGTAAGCTGTCTTGTTGCTACTGACGAACTGAAACAAACGAGCGTGCTGTGTGTGCAACAGCGCGACAAACATTACCTGTCCTTTTATTAACTGCACAGGTAGTGCTGGTCACAGCTGCTGGCTACCTGTGTAAGGCTGTCATGGGTCTGTAGCTCTGTCACCGTTTTAGGGAACATATTTAGTTTTAAAGTAAGTTTCCGGGCTTTTCCTGCCTTTCTGGAGGGATTATATTTCACTAAAAAACGATCTAATATGCATGTCCACATAATTATGCATTATTATAATTATAATATATTAAAAACACACGCTGTATTTTAAAGAACATACATTAAGAAGCAGATTATATTAGATTTATATTTTAAATAAGACAAAAGTTGGATGTTACAGCAGTAAAATGATTGTATCTCTACAGTTTAAAAATGTAATAAGCTTTGCCTCTGCACAGAGTGGATAGTGAAACAAATGGAATCATCATAAATACATTATTTCATATTTATTACTTCCCCCTCCTCTTTGCTTTATTATTGTAGCTCTAGTAATAAATAATAATGTAAGGATTCTGGATCAGCACCATGATGCCCATAGTATATACAGTATTCTGAAGAAGGTCTAAAATGTCACTGTGTGTGCGTGCATGTGTGTGTTTTATTTAGATGGATTTTTAAAAAAAATATTACTCATGATATAACATTGTGCAGACATGGCTGGTAAGGACATGAGGAGGAAACAGCAGGAGCTGTGTGAGGCTACTAAAGGCAGGGCTATAACATTTTTCTGTCATCATTTTATTATAGATTAAGTGCAAGAGTTGTTAGGTGTGGATAATTAGATTATAGTTTATTGCAATAGCAAGTTGTGCCTTGTTCTCACATAGCAAGTGCAGAGTGATATATGAAATGATGGGATGGAAGGAAGAAGAGAAGCAAAGAGTGATTCACAGGCAGAGCCTAAATTATTTCTCACAGTTTTTTGTTGCCTTATGGTTCCAAGCGCTGTCACCAATCTTTGCACTTTGTTATTATCTCATGACACTTGTTTAATCAGCTACCATCTCTCCTGTGGACTTTTTACTGTCTACAGTCTCAGACCAACACAGCCCTGCCCTCATAGCTGGACTGGCCATCGGGCATACCGGGCATTTGCCCGGTGGGCCGCTGGCGATTTTTTGGTTTTTTTTGGGGAAGGGTATAAACAATGAAAGGTGTTGGATTGGCCAATTGGTCATGATCGACTCTGGGCTGGACCAATTACAGCCGAGGAGGTCGGATGCACCCTCCCCCTTGTTTAGCAATCTTATAGACGAACTAAAGAAAATGGAGAACAAAAAAAGGAAAGGAGGTGCCGAAAAAATTAGGGCCAAAAAGAAACAAGCCCTTCAGGCAGACGCTGCCAAATGTGTGAAAATTACTGAATTGTTTGGTGGTAGCTATGGCATAGCTTCCATAGATTTAGCAAGATCAGCAAGTGGTGGAGGCCAGCAGGTGGATGAAGGAAAGGGGAGGCAAGAGAGAGAGCTGGAAGAGCAAGAGAGAGAGCTGGAAGAGCAAGAGAGAGAGCTGGAAGAGCAAGAGAGAGAGATGGAAGAGCAGGAGAGAGAGATGGAAGAGCAAGAGAGAGAGCTGGAAGAGCAAGAGAGAGAGCTGGAAGAGCAGGAGAGAGAGATGGAAGAGCAGGAGAGAGAGATGGAAGAGCAAGAGAGAGAGATGGAAGAGCAAGAGAGAGAGATGGAGCAAGAGAGATGGAAGAGTAAGAGAGAGAGATGGAAGAGTAAGAGAGAGAGATGGAAGAGTAAGAGAGAGAGATGGAAGAGCAAGAGAGAGAGATGGAAGAGCAGGAGAGAGAGATGGAAGAGCAGGAGAGAGAGATGGAAGAGCAAGAGAGAGAGATGGAAGAGCAAGAGAGAGAGATGGAAGAGCAGGAGAGAGAGATGGAAGAGCAAGAGAGAGAGATGGAAGAGCAGGGGAGAGAGATGGAAGAGCAAGAGAGAGAGATGGAAGAGCAGGAGAGAGAGATGGAAGAGCAAGAGAGAGAGATGGAAGAGCAGGGGAGAGAGATGGAAGAGCAAGAGAGAGAGATGGAAGAGCAGGAGAGAGAGATGGAAGAGCAAGAGAGAGAGATGGAAGAGCAAGAGAGAGAGATGGAAGAGCAGGGGAGAGAGATGGAAGAGCAAGAGAGAGAGATGGAAGAGCAGGAGAGAGAGATGGAAGAGCAGGAGAGAGAGATGGAAGAGCAAGAGAGAGAGATGGAAGAGCAAGAGAGAGAGATGGAAGAGCAGGAGAGAGAGATGGAAGAGCAAGAGAGAGAGATGGAAGAGCAGGGGAGAGAGATGGAAGAGCAAGAGAGAGAGATGGAAGAGCAGGAGAGAGAGATGGAAGAGCAAGAGAGAGAGATGGAAGAGCAGGGGAGAGAGATGGAAGAGCAAGAGAGAGAGATGGAAGAGCAGGGGAGAGAGATGGAAGAGCAGGGGAGAGAGATGGAAGAGCAGGAGAGAGAGAGCCAGGGCATCGATGACTTTGCTCGCCCTGAACCTGCCATATTACAGGCCTTCTTAGATTACCACCCACAGCAGAACAGTAGCAGTGCAGTTGTGATGAGGGTGTTCAGCTGTAAAGATGGCACCAACAGGAAGTGGCTTACTTATTGCAAAGAACGCCATTTATTGTTCTGCTTTGTGTGTCTGGCATTTGCAAGGCTGACTGACACCAGCACATTTATAACAGGCATGAGTGACTGGCGACATATACATCTGCGCACAGAGGAGCATGAAAAGAGCACTACACACCAGACCTGTGCTGAAGCTTTTTTCTTAAGGTGCTCAAAAGGCAACATCAGGAGCTTGTTTGCTGGCAGTCAGTTGTCAGCTCACAGAGCACAAGTGAAAAAGAGACGGCAAGTTTTAGAGCGTATAGTGGATGTGATCAAAGTACTTGGGAAGAGGGGACTCAGCTATAGGCATGTGGAGAATGAGGCTGCATACACTTTAGGTGATAACACCATCGATCATGGTAACTTTCTGGAACTGATTGTGTTATTAGGCAAGTATGATATGTGCCTTGGAGAACATTTGAATGACTGCATTGAAAAAAGCAAGAAGTTGCATCAGACCAGTGGATCAAGAGGTAGAGGATCTCTCATCACCCTACTCTCCAAAACAACTGTCAACTCAGTGATTGATGCACTTGGCCATCTCCTTCAAGAGAGCATCGCCAGTGATGTCCAGAAAGCTGGGATGTTTTCTGTTCAGCTAGACACAACCCAAGACATCACAGGTTATGATCAGTGTTCAGTAATCATCAGGTATGTTACTGAGTCTGTGCAGGAGAGGCTTGTCTCCATAGTGAGGTGCGAAGCATCCACGGGGCAGTACTTTGTAAACTTGCTTTCCGGAGTTTTAGAGCATCTGAATCTAGACAAGGCCATGTGCATTGGGAATGCATTGCATGCCGGGAACTCCTGGCAAAACAATCCAAGTACCGCATCAAATACAAGCATTTGCAATTGCAGCACCGCAAAACGTTCATTCTCCGGTTCCAATACCTTCTTGTCTTTTCTTTGCCGCACAAAAAAGGTATGTACAAAACGACGGAGAACAATGCCGGTCCGTACAAAGACAGACTCGATGAAAAGACAAAGAAAAGATACGAGGAAAAATCAAAGGAGTGAAAGGGTCAGACCCTTACGAGCACACAGAGGGACAAAAGACGTTAGCGTGCTGCCCAACTTTCACCACGCTCAGATTTATAATTATACGGTTCTTGGAGTGAGTGCATACACTCATGAAGTTTAGTAACTTCAGGTCACTGCAACAAGCCCAGGTACAGTTTACCGACGGATGGGTAGAGGACCTTGAAATGCACCGAAAGACCATCGTACGAACAAAGGTAAGTTTACCTTTGTTCGTCTCACAAATCGTCGTCATAAATACACATTCGTTAACCGTGTATTAATATAACCTTTGAGCTCAACGGTAATTAATTAGTAGTGGAAAAATAATTGTAATATTTCAGCCATTTCTGCTGTCCAACTACTTCTTACAAAATACATTTTTAATGTTAATTAGATTTTTTTTACGGCAGAAATAAAGGTTATATAAAAGTCACTGCCACAGACTGATTGCGGCTTCTACCTTGTTACACTAATGTTGTTTGTAGCTCAGTATGACTTTGTGTCATCCATGAGGGATGCATTTGACATATGTTTCACATATTATAGCCCAACAAGTTATTTATAGCAATTTAAATACGAGCAATCAGTTTCTTTGCAAATACCGGAAATCAGTTTTTGGCAGACAATCACTTTTTGGCACAACACCGGCTATTGCAGTTAATAATACAGCAGCTTCTTGCCATTTTTTGTGTTTCTTTTTATCGCTGTGTAACTGAGTTCAATTGAAAGCCTGCAAGTACCTCTTGCCAAAAGTTCCCAGAATCCTTTGCGGTTTTATCCATGAATGACGTCACATTTTTGGTGGGTTGGTCTCCAGTCAAAATGCCCGGGCCGATTTTTTGTCCCAGTCCAGCCCTGCCTGCCCTCCAGCACTATCCACAGCAACCCCTCAACAGCAACATTGTACCCATCAGGTAAAGCATCGGCTACGTTTGCTTTGTCTTGTTGCCCATATTAGATTCTTGATGAAAGTGTGTTGTTGTTATTCAGCCTGGTTCAATGTGCCCCTTTTTAACTTTGAGCACCCGCCCCTTTAAACCTCTCTGCACAGCCCTGCCTAACAGACCTACACCTTAGTTCACAGATTCACTTTGTCTAAGGTTGATTTCTGGGATTTCACACAACCCAGGATTCAGATCGTGAATCCATGATGGGCTTGGATTTACATCATTATCAATGAAATGTGCTCTACTTGGAAGCAGCCGGCCCCGCCCCTTTTGACGGGTTGTGTGAGACTTTAAATCATCAAACTGTAAATTATAAATTTAAATTGTTATTGATCCTTTACCCCGAGTCCTAAAGTGTAGATTTATTTTCTTACTCTTCTTATATTTGTTGTTTGTTTACTTGCACCGCTGTAACTGCAGCCTCGTCGTCTCGTCTCTCTATATGCTGGACTGTCTGTAGCGGAGATGACAATAAAGTTTACTTTGACTTCAGCAGCGCGCAGGCGCACCGAGGGCTCTCGCGCTCACTTTATAGAATTTAGAAAAAACATGGGTGCAGATTATAAGTCTGTATCATAATATCTGTTTGTTGTTTTTATTTTGTTTTGCGAGTTGGTTATTAGATGCCGCTCCAGCCAGCCAGAGACTCCCCGCCGCCCCGCCCTCTCCTCCCTGTGCCGCCAGCAGCAGGCGCACCTCGCAAACGGAGGGCGCCCTTACTCCCAGCAAATGGCTGATAGAAAACCGATCGGTGCCTACGAATTTCCCAATATGCGCTGGCATGACGTCGGGGAAGCATGGGTACGACCGATTATTTTATTTTTTTCTTGCCCGTGATGCCCCCCCCACCACGATGCATTCTATTGGTTTGCACACTTACACACACCCAGCTGTGGTTTCCTGTTTTGCTGGACTCTGGAGAGCCCCGCCTTTAACGCTCTTCTCTCACAGAGAGCAACAGAAAACTTGGAAAAACTCCAGATTGACTGAACTCAGTTCAAAGTTACCTTGACACCTTTAGATGTGAGACGTAGTGATGGTCCGCTTGAAGCTGACGCTCCGGTGCGTGTGTCAGAAAGATCAACGCGCTGCTTCAGAAGCACCGTGTCGAGGCTTGATTCGTTTGGCCAGAGTCACGTGATCAGTGACGTCTGAAGCTTCGTTTAGAACGTACCTTTTTTTAAATCGAACTTTATTGAAACACAATGAGTATACAACATACAAACAGATGAAGTTTACAAAAGAACAGAACATGAACATACAGAACCAGGAGTAAAAAAATGATGATATGAGTAGGCGAAAAAAATCAACATATAAATATTGTTCTGAGAGGCTTTTTGTTGGTTGAGTCTGAAATTGATTGTATGTACAATTCATATCCTTATAAAAAGGCAGAAATATGGTGTTTTATTAATAAACTTACATTCATGGATATAAAATAGCTAAAAGTATTAACAAATATTTTATAAAAAAAACATTTATCATTCTTCCTGGGGAACTTAAAGAAACAGAATAAAACATTTTCCCATCGTAAAGAAAACTCCCTTAAAATATGGACAATAACAAAACTGCTAAATTCTTCCAGAATCTCTGTGTAGAGGAACCAAAAGAGATGTGCCACAGTTTCTGGATGATCCCCACAGAAAGTTCAATTAGTATTTATGTCTCTTTTAAATGTTACCATATAGTGACTGGCTGGGTCACATTTATGAAGAATTTTATATGAGATTTCCTTCACCTTGTTCACAATTAGATATTTATGGGATCATCCAGACTGTCTTCCAGGTGATATCTGGAACATGTCGGTTCCAGTAAGATATTCTATATATGGGAGAGACATGATATCTTCTTGGAATAAACTACGTATTCTCTTATTGCTGTTACCAAGTTCCTGTGAAAAGCAGATTTTTCCCACTGCTGACTCAGCTGGATCAGGGAGAGTGACTGAGGCAGATATTGAGCTGTCAGTGTTTTTATATAACATTAAAGTCCCTGAGGGTATGGCACCAAGCACCATTGAGAATTCCCCAACACTGACGGGAAAATTATATAGTGTAAGGAATTCATTGTAAGTAAGTAGTGCTCCCTCGTTAAATTTTAAAACTTAGTAGCGGCCGCCATTGTTGGCAGCTGAAATTTGGCTGGGCCGCGCTATGAATTCTGGGATATGGTGGGCCACGAAGGACACACCCGACCCATCCTTCAAACTCGGGGGAATGAAGGACGCATTTGAAGGAGTCGAGGAATCGGGACAGCCTTCGTCGCCTGGCTGTGACGTCATCGGCCTTCAAATGCGGCCTCCGGAGGATGCAGCCGACGTTTTGGGACACAGCTTGTGTGTCTTTGTTGGTCATGTGACCTCCCAGGGACTACACATGGAAACGAGCAGTTTAGCTCAAATCTGGCAGGTTTCCATCGTCTGTTTTTGTCCTGATGTCCATGAACATGAACACTGTCCCTGTCAAACACGTCCAGATAATCTGATCCAGTGTTGTTCTTCTTCTGTGGTGTTTGTGATGGAGCAGCAGCTGCTGATCCTGATGTCCTCCACCAAGGGGGCAGCAAATTCAGCTGACTGTCATCATTTATTAAAAAGATGTAACAATGTGACATAATGCAATATAATAGTGTCAGTTACACATTGTGGGTTGCACTGTGGCCAGAATGGACATTACCTCCTGCCTAATGGAAGCTGTCAGCCATCCTGCAACCATGAATTAGATAAGCAGAAGTGAAGGGATTGTTAACAACAATTTAATAATAAAATGTAATGTGATAGTTGCACTTTATTAGCTCCCCACAATCGTATGAATAATAACCATGAATGCACTGCATGCTCATAGCAAGTTCTTTAGGTTTAAAGTGAGATCCTGCTTTAAAGGGCGCTTCATCTGCTGGGAATGACATGTTTCTTCTAGTATGTAAGGCTCAGCCCATCTTACTGGGACTTACTTTTGTAGATCCACATGCTCTAAACCTGCTGCTCCATGATTGGTGCAGAAGCTTTAAGCTACTATTAACAAATAATAACCATGGACTTAGTTGTTACTACAATAACTTATCATTGAGCAACTTTTAATTTTACTTGTAAAACTATGCAAGTAGAATTGAATGGGGCACAGTGAGCTGAGCACAGGCCCACTCTGTGACACTCAGAGGTTTGTGGATATCATACTGAGAGTATTGGACACAGTGCAGCCAGCTTGCAGCCACTTTCCCACCACTTTAGCACAATGTTTACATGAGACTCAGCCACACTAATGTTCCTGGGCAGACATGTGGTGCAGCATGGCTGATGGCACTGTACCTGCAGCTGTCATGGACAAGAACCACTCAATACCTCACCCAAGCCAAGCCTGTGCTGATGTTGTGATCTGAGACCGAGACACTAACCCAGGATCATGATATGATGTTGTGAGAGTTTCACTAAGAATTAGCTCTGATTACAAGATTTCAATCTATGGTAACTCTAATTTGTATTTACTTCAGTTTGTTCATCTTGGAGCTGTGTGCAGCTGAGGACAGTCTTATTATTACCAGGTGAGGATATGTAACAGCCACAGTCTGTAGAGATGATGTCACCATGGAGTGGTGATGTCACTGGAGCTGCCAATATGTGCTCCAGCCAAAGCTACACCAGAGGGTTGTGCTGTGTAACAGGTTGGTGCAGGTGGTGTTATCTACATTTGAACATTAGGCAACAGTCTCATGAAGACACTTTCTATTGTTCACTAAAGACCAACAATAACAGAGACAAAGGGAGAGCAGCAGAACTAGTGCTAACAATTAGCACTGCTAGCCTGCCCACCAACACCAGCTAATGTTCTAAAAACGATGATCAATGATTTTGCTGTAACGGCTCCAGCTGTCTGTGTCAGGGACACGTTGGAGATGAAGTGAGTGATCCAGTGACAAAGGTTTGGAAAGCTGCAGTCAGCTGAGACTAAAGGAGTCACCTGACCGAGAGACCAAATGTTTCACTGAGAACGTCCAGATGAACAGAATCAACCTTTGGGATAATCTGTTCCACACATCCATGTTTCACTTACTGCATTATATTTCCTCATTGCTGTGCACACAGGCCTGTGGCTTATAACCAACTCCAAGTTCAGACTCAGAGGCTGCTGAAGCTGTTTTCTGGAACAGAGACGTGTTGGATATAAAACCAACTCTTCTTTATGTGTCAGCACTGAGGAAAGGAGCAGCTTCGTTTCTAAGTGTATGAAGGACTGTAGCAGTGTGTGTGTGAGCTTTATTTCACAGACAGAACCATGTCAAAAACACAACTTCAGGTAAAAACAATACAAAATCAAAGAGTCTGATCAGAAGGATTAAACAGAGGAGTGTGGGACTGTTTTTAACAGACAGCAGGTTAAGCCAGGCTGGAGGAGTAAACTGAGCCTCGGTGTGAGCAGCAGTGTGTTTGACAGGAAGCTGAGATAAACAGTCTGGAGCCCATTTAGTGCTTCATATGAAAGTGTGAGGATTTGAAAGCAAATCTAAAATCAAGCAGGAGTCAGTGTGAGAATGATTTGTGCTTTTCCTCAGTCAGATGCTGGGAGTTTCAGTTCATCCATGTTCAGCGTGCTGTGCTTTGTGTAACAGGAGAATATGACAGTATAAATCAAGTCTTCATGTCACTGAAAGCCTCCACAGTCTGCTATGGAGGTGCATCAGTTTGGATTTACAAGAAGAACATTTCTTAAACCTGCCACAAGATGGCGCTCCAACAGAAGGGATGTCCACAGTGTAACACAGACACACACATACTGTGTGAATGTGTGAGTGAATGGGCTTTCAACACAAGGCTTCTGCTGCTACCTTTAATTACATAATTAGCTAACAAGAACAAACTGTTAATTACCACCAAAGAACGGCTCCAGATTTTAGCTGCTGACCATTTTGTGAAACGTTGATTACATCAGCTTATTGTTGATTTTTCAACCTTAATATCAGCTGCTTTAAAGGAGCCTCGTTCTCTGGCAGTAACACTTTTCTTCACTAGATGCAGTGCAGGCACAGTCTGTGTTTCTAAACTACACACTAATGTTCATTGTTGTGCAGCTAAATCCTCCCTCTGGATGGGAAGAATCCCTGTCAGGCTTCAAACACCTGGCTTGGTGTTCTGGAGCTAATGTGTCACCTGTGAGGACTCTGAGATGAACACACAGCAGACACTTCAGTTCTCCGTCTGTGTGTCCTCAGTTTCCCAGCATGCCTTGGCTGTGGTGGTGGAGGTGAATGAGGGGGAACATGCTGCTCTGTCAGCACTCAGGTTTCATACCTGGTGATCTCAGAGGACAAAGCGGCGTTACAGCAGCGCACGTTGATGAGACCTGATGCTCTGAACAGTTCAGACTTCAGCCTCACTCTGAGAAAACAAACGACTGACTGTCAGCAGCAACTACACCTGCTCCATCAGTGACGGAGAGAAGAACTGAGACTGAGAGACATACAGCTGCAGGTCAAAGGTCAGAAACGCCCGCTCTTTGTACGGGTCAGGAGTTAGTACTGCAGAGGTCAGAGGTCAGCTTGCTGACAAACCATTTGAAACAGTTTGGAGCTAAAAGCACAACAGCAGAGGAAAGAAGAGACACTGCAGAGATGATGCAAAATATTGTGTTTTGTTCTCAGCTGTCAAAAAGTGTAACACACGTGTTCCAGCACAGCCTTTGTGTACTTTCACTTCTCCATACTGTCCATTGGAAATCCTGTTTGTTACTTTTTGATTTCAGTCCATGTGTCCAAAGCAAACTTCTGTCCCACACTTTCTCTGCTGACTCTTCACCGATGCTCAGATGATCTCAGATGATTTCACCAGAACTCATCAAAATTCGGGCTCCACAGAAACCCAGACGTCACTAAACAAGCGTAACAAGCAAAGTGAAAACTGGTCGTTCAGCTTTATTGACCAAAGATAAGCTCACATGTCACCTCATGACACAGACACTTATTTCCACAGCATGCACGAGGACTGACAATAAGTGTCTATAAAGCCACTTCTATCTGCCACACCTGTGCTTCTGTCATGGTTGCTCTCCTCTCACTCTGTCATTTATCCACAGTCTGCCTCCCTCTGCTCCGTCAGCTGACGTCCTCTCTACACCACCTGCTGTGTTTTATCCTGCAAAAACACATTTAAGAAGCGTTGCACCGAGTAACGGGAGGAACTGCTATAAAATCCATTTAAAGGAGGTGGTGCTGAGTGCTGTGACTGGGGTCCCACCACTGACATCACGGGTGGAGGACATGTTGGAAAACTGCTACAAAGTGCTGTGCAGCCAGCAGAGCTTACAGTCTGTCCTGTGTGTCATACAGGCTCTCACACTTAGTGTTTCTGTGACACATTGAAGAGAAGTTTGTGTTGTTCACAGTTGTGCTTGTACTGAGTGACAGCTGACATGACCTAACAGGAATAATGTGTCTGTGCTGAATGAGAAGTAACACACAATGAAGTCTTGATGCATCTCAATCATCCAGGAAAGTGAGTCTGTTGCTTCTGTTCATCTGGACGCAGCGTTTTGTGGGAGAAACGTGTCGTCATCATCAGGTGACGTCTTCAGTCTCAGCTGCAGGTTTCAGTCTTACAAACAGGACATTTGCATAAAGACTGAAACCTGCAGCTGCAGGAACGATGGGCTGGGAGCTCCGTTCCTTCATCTTAATTATGCAGATTCTCAGGACCATTGATCAACAACCACTGATCCATGTCCATGAGTCCCATTCACAGAGATGTGGGAATGGCTGCAGTCACAGCATGTAAGATGGAAATAAATGAGAAGTATTTAGCTGAAGTGGATTTGATTTATGTTACTTCTTTTTTAACTTGTAGTTCTACATTGGAAGATTATTGTGATATTGAAATATAAAAATACATTTATATTCTATTATTTTCTCAAAATAAGCGTCACACTCGTGGAAGCCGGTGTAGCCGCCGAAACGCCTGCATTTATGGAGACTTTCAGCCCCAGGTAGGCCAGTTATGGATCTTCAGATCCACATTATGTCAGCAGCTGTTCTCCACCGTGAACTGTGTTCAAACAAACACGCTCACGCCTCACAGACGACAGCTTACAGTCTGTAGAGATAAAGTGACTTCGTACAGCCCCGTCTTCAGTCTTGTGGAGATGATCTCGACGCTTTGGTGGATGTTACTAGCTCCTGTGCAGTATTTTGTAAAGACATGATTATACCCCGTAAGCGCGTTAAAATTTACGCTAACAATAAGCCATGGGTCACTAAAAGTGTCAAATCCTGTTTAAGGAAAAAGAGACAGGCCTTTAAAGAGGGGCTGTTACCGATTTTCAGACAGCTACCAAGGAAATGAAAATCGAGATCTTGAAAGCAAAACAGACAAAAACCTTCTTGAAAGCAAATTTGCTGCAAAAACTTTTGGGTCTGCCTGGACTTGTATGAAAACCATAGCAGGGTTTCAAAATCCCCAGAGCAGCAGTCAGGTCATTTTAGATGTTTTAATTCAGACAGAGATTTTCAAACGCTTTAAACATGTTTTATGCTCGTTTTAGTTCTTCTGATTTCAGCGAGGATATTTGGGAACTGAAACAGAAACTGAGAGATACTCAGCACTTTATCATTGAACTCAGCGATGTTAAAAAGGCCTTTCATACAGTCAATGTGAACAAGAGCCAGGTCCTGATAATATTAGTGGCCGCCTAATTAAATCTTGTGCTGATGAACTCAGGCCTATATTTCAGGTTATTTTTAACAAATCCTTGCAAACACAACATGTGCCCTCTCTTTGCAAAGAAGCAGTCGTGGTTCCTGTCCCTAAATCTAAACGACTTCAGGCCTGTTGCCTCACTTCAGTTGTCATGAAAGTCTTTGAAAAAATCATCAGAAATGTGATTATGAAGAGACTGAAGGTCAGCTGGATCCAATGCAGTTTGCATACAGGCCCAACAGAGGAGTGGAGGACGCACGTTTGACTTTACTAAATCTGATTCTTAAACATGTACAGAGTAAAGGGACTTTTGCAAGACTTCTTTTCATTGATTTTTCTTCGGCTTTTAATACAACACAGCCCCATATTTTAATTAAAAGACTTTTAGAGCAGTTTGAAATCAGGAAAAACCTGCTGGGCTGGATTTTAGATTTTCTAACTGACAGGTCACAAAGAGTGAGAATAAATGGGGTTCTGTCTGACCCAGTGTTCTCCTCCACAGGTTCTCCTCAAGGCTGCGTCCTATCGCCCTTATTATTCACTCTCTATACAAACATGTGTCAGGGCAGACATGAAAACAGGGTCATTATTAAATATGCAGATGACTCTGTTATTGTCAGCTTACTGAAAGAGGGTGAAACTAACCACGGCCCAGTCATTGATGACTTTGTTCAGTGGTGGGAGGAGTCTTATCTCCAGCTGAACATATTTAAAACAAAAGACATGGTTGTTAATTTTAGGAAACAACAAAATGGGCACGGAGTCACTTTAATTAAAGGTCAGAAAATAGAGCAAGTACAATCATATAAATATCTTGGGACCATAATCAATGAAAAACTGAACTTTGATCAAAATTGCAAATCAGTTTGTAAAAAGGGTCACCAGCACCTTTATTGCCTTAGGAAACTTGTTCATTTCCACATTGACCAAAAAATGTTAACTTTGTTTTATCGTTCTTTTATTGAGTCTGTTTTATCCTTTTGTTTGGTGGCATGGTTCGGTCAGACCTCTGTCACAGAGAAAAACTCTCTGAATCAGATAGTGAGATGGTCCAGTCGTCTGATAGGTGAGCCACAGTCTTGTTTAGCCTCCCTGTACTCTGAGCAGGTACAGAGGATGGCTTTATCAATCCTTAAAAATGCTTCCCATCCTCTAAGGGGTGAATTTCAGCTTCTTCCCTCAGGACGGAGGTTTCTATTTCCGAGATGCAGGACAAAGCGTTATAAAAACAGCTTTGTCCCCGTTGCTGTCACTGAATTAAATAAGAACTGTTTTTGATTCGAAATATTAAAGTATGTGTCACAGTGAGCTTTATATATTTACTAGGTATGTGTGTTTTTAAAGGGATGTCAAATGCTGTCATTTGTCTGTAAAGCAAATTTACCTTGCCTTTGGGTATAAATAAAGTTACCTTACCTGCAGACGCTGTGCGCAGAGGTTCAGGAGCAGAAGTCCCGTTGTAAACATATCACGGCAGACCCGACGATGTTTGCATGAACGCGCTTTTTTTAAAAGTCAGGTCAAGGCTCCAAAAGCCCAAAGGCGATATAACAGTTTGTGTTTGCTACATGGATCATTGTAGCTCAGCTTTCCTTTGTTATATTTCTTTAAGAGCTCAAAATGTGTTCATTACATAAATCAAATGTAATTTTCTCTGTAGCACTTCATGGATTTCATAAGCAACACACTGTAGTTGTTCACACAAAGCATAAAGGTAAAAACAATATACACAGTGTTATCTTCATTTTAGATGTCACAAAGTATTTGCGGCTCCCAGTGTTTTCCCGAACCCTGACCCTTTGCGTGGAAACCGGGTCCAAAAGGCTCTTTGGGTGTTAAAGGTTGCTGACCCCTGCACTAGGCCCAACTGACACATATATTTGATTCCAAATACAAAAAATAATGTGTAACCTGCTGGAAGAATGTAGGAGGTTGAGACAGGATCTCAACACTTGGTGTCTGCAACAAAAGACAACAATATGTGGGCCGATCGTGGCTCAAGAGTTGGCAGCTCGTCTTGTAATCGGAAGGTTGCCGGTTCGAGCCCCGGCTTGGACAGTCTCGGTCGTTGTGTCCTTGGGCAAAAAAGCACTTTGGGGTCCTTAGGGACGAGTAAAGCGCTCTACAAATACAGGCCATGTAATGGCAGAAACATTCTCTAGTGTAAATCCTGACTAGTTCATTAACTACAGATCAGTTTCAGTGAACATTATTCACAGAGGGATCTGAGTTCCTTATACCAGACTCTACAGAAACTGTAACACTGTACAGCTCTGCGACCCAACAATATGACAACAATGTAACACACACTAGAATCATCAAATAAAGCCCCACTAACCACTAGAACTAACTAACTAGCACTGGACACTTGCATATTAGAGATTTCTACCACCATAGGAGGCGAGATATCATCCTTGAACCAGAGCATCCAGCCCTCAATTTCGGACATAAAAAGCGACGTGGCCAGGCATGATAACACTTTGACTGAACTGCAGGACTGTGGCTCGAACCACTCTGACACCATCGCCACTCTCCAGGCCACTGTGGAGCGTTTGTCTGCGGAGGTAAAGAAGTTAGATGAGAGATGTGGAGCTCTTGAGGCACTCCAGGAGGAATAATTTAAGAACTGCAGGAATACCAGAAGGCACAGAGGGACCCAAGATGACTGAGTTGGTTCACACCTGTTGGCGGAGGCGCTATCTCTCGAGGAGAAGCCACTCATCGATCGAGCACATAGAGCGAATCGCCAGCGTCCCAAACAAAGTCATCTTCCTCGGCCCATCATCTTGAGATTGCACTACTACCACATTGGTGAGGAAATTCTGCTGAAAGCTGCAGAGAACAAGAACCTGATGTATAAGGGTTTTTAAAATAAACATCCTCCCAGATTTCCCTCCCTCTGTTGGAAACGCAGAGCCGCATTTGCAAATATGAGAGGAAGACTACGTGGGATGACCGGCGTCAGGTACAGACTGCTATACCCTGCAAAGCTGTTAGTGACCCATGGTGATGTGAGGAAAAGCTTTACCGATCCCAAAGAGACCGTAGACTACGCGGAGAAGCACCTCTCCCACCCACCTTCAAATGTATTAAAAGCAAGGATATATCTATATGTCTAACGCTGACACAGCACTGTGTTTCTTCTTTTCCCTTTATATTCCATGTAAAGGTGAATATGGAGCGTTTATGGAGCTCGTTTATTGACCAGCTGTCAGTTAGAAGGTAAGAGTTACTAGGTTAACAGAGGTTAGCAGTAACAGTACGGGGAAGTATATTGTGTTGTTCTTTTGTTGGTTTTTATTTTATCCTACTTTACTTTGTTATTTTGATTTTACCTGTTGTGAGTGCTTCCCGTAATTCTCCTTTTTCTTGCGCCGCTGCGGCCAGAGTTCACAACATTACATATTTTTGTATCTATAAACAGGAAGCTGACACTCTCCAGACTTTATCAAAGGTGTGAGCGTCACAGCAGAGGCCTTTGTGTCAACGTAGCTGAAGACAAAACACAGAAACACATGAAGGAGATTTTCCTTGCCTGGATTTTATACAAATATTCTGCAGTACATCAAAAATGAAAGAAAACCATTAGTCAACATATGAACATCACCTCTGAAGTTACAGAGCTTTGATTGGAGACACAGCTGAGCGTTTTGCATTTTGCATAATTAATTACATAATTAATTATGTAACCATAATTAAATGGTTACATCATCTTTAAAGTCCCCAGAGATCAGGAAAAGGGCCTGAGGGTGCTGTGTTTGGAGTCTGCTGGTTACAGTGTGCAGGACCTCACAGGCTGCTGCAGCGTTAGCAGAGGGCGGGACATACACAGCTATCATAATCACGTGTGTAAACTCTCGTGGTAGATAGTACGGTCTCATGCTAACCGCTAGCAGCTCAATGTCCTTACAGCGTAGCGTCTCTTTGATAGAGAAATGCCCAGAGTTACACCATCTATCGTTCACAAACACAGCCAGACCCCCTCCTCCCTTCTTACCACTCTCCGCTGTTCTGTCATAAGAGGCTCAGCAGCTAAAGCAGCACACCTGGGTCTCCCAGCCTATTAAAAGCAGCCCTTTGCTTCACCTGCTTCACTAAACATTATTATTTTAAGCAGAGTGGTGTGATTTATGTAGGCATTGCTGTGTGACAGGATGACTTTTCTTGCACACCCACCAAATGAGGGCGCACATGCTTCCACGCCCACTGGTGACTGCACACATCCTTTCAAGGAAGCATTTCATTCATCCCTAACAAATGGAACAAAACACTGTGCAGCGTGTTCAGGTTTGAACGTGGCCCTGGCCTCTCTCTGCATCCACCTGGCACATGCAACACACATCCACTCCCTGCTGAGCTGCTTGTATTTGATGTGTTGAAGTTTTGGTAAAGTTTGAATAAATTCCACTTTATTTATAGGAACATTTCATCTGTGGACTCCTGCTTCCCCTCTCCTTGAGCCAGTTTGTGACGGGAACATGACATAAGAAAAGTAATTTATCCCTTTTTGATTCTGTGTATCTGGCGCTCATCCAGTGAGTTCACACTTGGCAGAAACAGACTGAATTTGTCTGGAGAACTTTGGCTTCAGCCAAGTTAGATAAACACACTGTGTCTCTGTCAAAACAGCAGTGTAGTTGTGGCACCCCTGTGAGGGAATGACCACATGAATATTATTTTGTGTAAAACACTCATGTAACGGGACATTTTTCATTGCTATATGTATTTATTTTCAGTTTCTTTAAGAGGATAGAAAATCCATGTAACAGGGATTCATTTTATGTTAGAAAGCAGTGAGGGCGGAACTTTGGTGCTTGCTCCGGGGTTTCGGGGAGCAGTAAGTGGAGCCCACCTTCCGCTGCTTCCTCAGACACGTTCTGGAGGAAAGCAGAGACGCATCGTGTCTTCCTTACTCTGCTCTTCACCTGCTTTTACAGGTCGGTACACGGTGCTCGCACCGAAAATGTTGTTTATTGTCACCATGGTTACCCACGTTAATGTGAATGGGAGAGTTAAGGCGGTCCGCCAAAGTTATTTATATGTAAACACGGGAGAAAACCAGAGGAGTGTCCCGCGCGACCGCACCGCGAGCCCGCTCGTTAGGTGGAGCGCTCGTGAAGCAGAGTCAGTGCGCTCCTATGCTCTGTGCAAACGTGTTGTAATGCTCCAATCAAATCAGTTCTGTGAGATGTGAATGTTAATAGTTCTGTTAAAGTGACTGAGTAGATTAGCTAGTGTAACACAAGCACTCTGAGCAACTCTGTGTAGCTAACAGAGGCATTCATGGGTTGATTCAACAAGCTGTGTTTCATGATGCACTAAATAGTGATTTTGCCAGTAAATTACTGGAGGGAACAAATGTAATGTATTTACCAATGCTGTTATTGAATAGAACTGTTTAGCCAGTAAGACACTGCAGAAGACAATGTGATGTGTTTATTGATATGATAAAAGGATGTAGCTGTTATGGAAAGAAGTGTGAACTTGAGAAACTGAACCAGTTAAAAAGAGTATATTTCACTGATGTTGTGAAATAAGTAAATGTCATTGATGTGAATGAGGAACCAGCTGAACAGTATATTGAAAGCTCATGTTTAGTGTTTTATAGCATTTATTTGTGTGAAATAAATCAGACTCAGACACGTTCTGGAGGAAAGCAGAGACGCATCGTGTCTTCCTTACTCTGCTCTTCACCTGCTTTTACAGGTAACATATTTGTCATCGAGGTCTTCATCCTTGGGACCCGTAACATAGTAACTTCTTCATTGTTATACTTCTATAGTTTTCCCATTTTGTGAGCTGTGGATGTGGAAAGTGTCTCAGTGACACATCCACATGAAAACGGCGTTACCTTCGTTCATTTGCACGTCAAATGAACGAGCTGTTTGGACTTTAACGTCACAGCTGATGCTTCGATACTCGAACTCAAGAGTTCAGCTTCCACTCAGAGGTACAAGTACACACAGCAAAGATAAACGTGTACACAAGGTGGAACCCACAAGTGCACAGCTCCAACCAGAGATGGGCAGTAATCCGATTACTTTTTTCAAGAAACGAGTAAAGTGAGGGATTACTATTGCAAAAAAGGTAATTAGATTACTGTTACTTTCCCGTAAGCACGCTGCGTTACTGCGTTACTAAAACCGCAGCTGTGTGCAGATGAACAATGGATAATCTATCGAGTGTGGAGAGAGTGTGAGCGTGCAGCGTTTAAAGCGTGGAAGCACTGACCTTACTTTGAGTTTGACTCTGTAAAAAGTGACAAAAACATTAGCGTCCGCTGTTCACTGCGTGGGAAGACAACATGCTCACTCACTATGTGTTAATGGGCATGCTTATTTATAACTTTGATAAAATGTCATAAAAATAATTCCATGCCAGCTCACCATTGGTGATCAGGTAGTTTCTGTTCCAGTTCCAGTCCCATAAAGCATGAAGCTTGCTGCCAGAAAAGCTTCAAATCTCCTTTGAAAGCTGTTTGTGGTCTTGATTGTGGGAGCTTCAGTTGTCTGACTCCAGCTGCCACACAGTGCTCACTGATATCATTTGCAAAAACCCCAGTGTGACAATATTTATCAGTGAAGCAGAAATCAGGAAGTGACGACTTTTCTTTGAACATTTGCTAAGGCTAAGCTGTGCTTTCTACCACAGTTGGGAATTTCCTGGTTTACAACAAATTATTGTGTCAACACCGCATAAGATTTCAAACTACAGGAAAATCACTGGAGTTATAAGAGGCAGACAACGACACACACACCACATGCATGCTGTTGCTATTTATTGTGGATTAACCTGTCAAGGGCAAGAACAAAATAATTCTGCCTCAAATACAGGAAATCATAGCTTTCCTGTATTTCCTCCATTGTTGGCATGCTGGTTAGTGCTGTTGCTCCACAGTAAGAAGGTCCTGGGCTAAATTATCCATGAATGTAAACGGCTGTGTGTTTCTATCTGATAGACTGGTGAGCTGTCCAGGGTGTACCCTGCCTGGTAACCTATCACTTCAGGGTTATTTCCCAGCCCTGCTGCAACCAGGATAGAGATAGGAGGATGGTAGTTGTTGTAGACCCATTCAATTTCAATTGAAGGATTAAAATGTTCCAGGAGCTCAACTTACTCCATCTGAACATGTTTCAATCGTGTTTTATGAACACAACATGCAGGTTTACTGAA
>NW_028187224.1:2107841-2197841 GCF_057381845.1 Rhamphochromis longiceps
CCGTGCGGCTCCTCGGAAATGATGCCGGCTTTTGCGAAAGCTCGAACAACAGTGCCAGCAGACATATTAGCCCAAGCATCTACAATCCATTGGCAAATTGTGGCGTAACTCGCCCGGCGCTGCCTTCCACTCTTGGTGAAACTGTGGTCTCCATCGGTCATCCATCGCTGGATGTGTTTGTCGCCGATGTGTTTGCTGCACTAGGAGCGGAAGATGGCCAGCTTTTCCTTATAATCCGCTGGAAGTTGCTGCGCTACCGTAGTCCTGGTCCGGATGGAAAAATGGCACCGTTTCATAAAATGTGAAAGTGAAACTGCTTTTAGCCGAATGGTGACCGTCGAGACGCTTCTCCCGCTCGTTCTTTGCTCGATGATCCACCGCTCGAGTCTTTCCTCCAACTCGGGCCACCTCGCCTTATGTCCGCGGAAACTCAGCTGCGTTTTCTTGACCTGCCGGAGCTTGTTTTCTAGCTTCCTCCATTTGCGAACCATCGATTCGTTAATCTTAAATTCTCTCGCCGCTGCTTGATTTCCATGTTCCTCCGCGTAGCTGATGGCCTTCAGTTTAAACTGTGCTTCGTAAGCGTGTCTCTTTGCCATTTTCAGGGTTGTTAAAACAACGATGTCCTGCATAACGCACATACCTGTTCTTTTATACAGGTATGTGCGATAAAGTCAACGCACACACTTCACCCTTTAGCGTTCTCATGGCGTTCTCTACTACGTCCTCATTACAACACACAGGGCGCACTGCGCTATAGGGCGCGCCGTACTTTTTGAAGAAAACCTAAGACTTTTAAGTGCGCCTTATGGTTGTGAAAATACGGTAAATGGGTTGAAGCCAGTGCTGTCAAAGAAGCTATATCTCAGGTAGCAGCTGGTAAATTCGTCACTGACATTTTTGCTAGGCATGGTACACCCACTTACCTCATTTCTGACAGAGGGTCTCCTTTGTGAGTGAGCTTTTTGAACATGTTGTTTCTGCCTCAGACAAATGCTACTGAACGCGTCAACCGGACTCTGAAAACTGCAATCCGCGCTTATGTAGGTGATAAGCACACATCATGGGACAAGTTTCTCCCTCAAATTTGCTTTGCTCTGCGCACCGCCCCCCATGACAGTACAGGTATGACTCCTGCCATGATGCTTTATGGTCGTGAGTTAGACACCCCGCTTGACCTTATCACTCAGCCTTCTACAGTAGGTGTTGATGAACCGGGTGTGCCTTACCCTGAGACTCTGAGAGCCTCCCTGCAGGAAGCTCACGACCACGCCAAAGCAGCTTTGGACTATAGCCATGACAGACAAAAACATTACTATGACTTGAAACGTGGCATGTCGATGTCTCGTGTTGGTGACCTTGTGAGAGTTAAGACGCACCCCAGGTCAGACGCTCAGTCTAACTTTACTGCTAAACTTGCACCACTGTTTCAGGGACCATTGTGTGTATCTCAGAGACTCAGTGATGTTAATTTCAAATTCAAATTTTATTTGTCACGTACACAGTCATACACAGTACGATATGTAGTGAAATGCTTGGACAACTGCTCGTGACCTAAAGAAAACAAAAAAGGAAAAGGCTATGAATAAGATAGGAAATAAATATGAAAAATTAAAAAGGGTAAATTTAACTAGGAAGGAATAAAATATAAATTAAGGTTAAAAATGAAATAACTGTACAACACAAATTAGAATGAAGGGTAAATTTAACTGGGAGAATAAGATAAAATATATAAATTAAATTGAAAATAAAATAACTGTACAACAAAATACACAATATAGAACTATATAATAATGTATGAACAAAATACACAAGAAGTATAAATAAATATATACACAATAACAGCAGCAGTGATTTAAATGATGAAGTGAAAACAATGTCCAGAATGTCCAGTGTGTGTGTAAGAACTATATGTGTGGGTCAGGACTGTGTGGTGGTGTGATTGTGATTGAGAGACCGTATCGCCTGCGGGAAGAAGCTCCTCCTCAGTCTCTCTGTGTTGGTCTTCAGGGAGCGGAATCGCTTTCCTGACCTCAACAGAGAGAACAGTCTGTTGTTGGGATGGCTGAGGTCCTTCACGATCTTCCTGGCCTTGGTCCAGCACCGCCTGCTGTAGATTGAGTGCAGGTCAGGGAGCTCGGAGCGGATGGTGCGCTCAGCTGATCGCACAACCCTCTGTAGAGCTCGTCTGTCCTGCATGGTGCTGTTCCCGAACCAGGTTAAGATGTTTCCCGTCAGGATGCTCTCTATGGTGCACGAGTAAAAGTTCCTGAGCACCTTGGAGGGCAGTTGGAAGTCTCTCAAGCGTCTGAGATGGTAGAGACGCTGACGGGCCTTTTTCACAACGGTGTTGATGTGACAGGACCATGACAGGTCCTGCGTGATGTGAACTCCGAGGTATTTGAAGCTGTCCACTCTCTCCACTGGGCACTCGTTGATGACTCGTTCCTCTCCTGCTTAGTGCTGAAGTCCACTATCAGCTCCTTTGTCTTACTGACGTTTAGAAGGAGGTCCTCTGGCACCAGTTCTCCAGATTCCTAATCTCCTTCAGGTAGGCCGTCTCGTTGTTATCAGAGATCAGGCCCACCACGACGGTGTCGTCAGCAACCCTACAGGCTCACTTGGGTGGACTCCGGTGTGGATGCAGGTGTTTATCATGTTGTGAACATGCAACCGTTCCATACCTGGGACTCTCTCACTTCCAAAGAACATTCTGTTTCATTGCCTGCTGAGAGAGAGACCGCAGAGGGTCTGAACTCTGACTCTCAGGCCCACCCTGGCCCCCCTGCAGATACTGACATTGACTCTGAGCCATTCCCCTTTGATTTACCGGACATTGACTCTTCTTCTGGTGTGGGCGCTGTTCCAGAGAGTGTTTCACCCAGATCTGTCCAGCACCCAGCTGCTGGTGGACATTACAATCTCAGGCCCAGACGTTTCCCCAGAGTTACGTCTGGCTGGAGCAACAAAAGATGGACTAATGATTTTCACACAACCAGGCTTGATCTGAAGTGAAATGTTTTGGTTAAACCTGTTTGATGCTGTCTTGTTGCATTGCTACTTTGAGTCATGATATGTAGATGTTTCTGTTTGCTCTACTTAATCCAGTTTTATGGCTCTTTCGTGCGTTAAGGTTCATTCTTGGCATTTACTTAGAAAAAAAAAAAAGAACAAAAGAAAAAAGTGAAAAAAACTAAGAAAACTGATTTTCCACTGTACATATTCGTCTTATTTTCACCAATTTCATTTTTAAATGGTCTTTTGCCCTGTGTGTGTGCACCAATCTTAGCTGTAACCTCTATGTATAGGGTACTGTTAGGTGTGGTGTGTGCTTTTTCGGCTGTGTACGGCTGAGGACAGCCTTTTTCTCACCAGGGGGGGACTATGTAACAGTTGCTATTGTAATGCAGTGTATCACCACATGGCGGCGCCTCCTGTCTCACGACTGGTGTCACCCCCTTTTGGTTCTTCTTCGCACTCCTCCTGAAATGGATGCTCCCGTGTGTACGCGGACTAGTGTGCTCTTTAGTAATGTGTGGTAGAGGTAGCACTTTTATTTTTGATATTGTAAATAAATGAGTACTTTTTGGAAAGTCAGAAGCTGTTGCTCATTCGCTATCCACCTGCACACCTCCGCGGCTGGCTTCATCTCCACTGCACGTTACAATATGTTGATTTTTTTCGCCTACTCATATCATCATTTTTTTACTCCTGGTTCTGTATGTTCATGTTCTGTTCTTTTGTAAACTTCATCTGTTTGTATGTTGTATACTCATTGTGTTTCAATAAAGTTCGATTTAAAAAAGGTACGTTCTAAACGAAGCTTCAGACGTCACTGATCACGTGACTCTGGCCAAACGAATCAAGCCTCGACACGGTGCTTCTGAAGCAGCGCGTTGATCTTTCTGACACACGCACCGGAGCGTCAGCTTCAAGCGGACCATCACTACCTCTCACATCTAAAGGTGTCAAGGTAACTTTGAACTGAGTTCAGTCAATCTGGAGTTTTTCCAAGTTTTCTGTTGCTCTCTGTGAGAGAAGAGCGTTAAAGGCGGGGCTCTCTTCTATTGGTGTGCAAACCAATAGAATGCATCGTGGTGGGGGGGGGGGCATCACGGGCATTGGCAAGAAAAAAATAAAATAATCGGTCGTACCCATGCTTCCCCGACGTCATGCCAGCGCATATTGGGAAATTCGTAGGCACCGATCGGTTTTCTATCAGCCATTTGCTGGGAGTAAGGGCGCCCTCCGTTTGCGAGGTGCTGCTGGCGGCACAGGGAGGAGAGGGCGGGGCGGCGGGGAGTCTCTGGCTGGCTGGAGCGGCATCTAATAACCAACTCGCAAAACAAAATAAAAACAACACAACAAACAGATATTATGATACAGACTTATAATCTGCACCGATGTTTTTTCTAAATTCTATAAAGTGAGCGCGAGAGCCCTCGGTGCGCCTGCGCGCTGCTGAAGTCAAAGTAAACTTTATTGTCATCTCCGCTACAGACAGTCCAGCATATAGAGAGACGAGACGACGAGGCTGCAGTTACAGCGGTGCAAGTAAACAAACAACAAATATAAGAAGAGTAAGAAAATAAATCTACACTTTAGGACTCGGGGTAAAGGATCAATAACAATTTAATTTATAATTTACAGTTTGATGATTTAAAGTCTCACACAACCCGTCAAAAGGGGCGGGGCCGGCTGCTTCCAAGTAGAGCACATTTCATTTATAATGATGTAAATCCAAGCCCATCATGGATTCACGATCTGAATCCTGGGTTGTGTGAAATCCCAGAAATCAACCTTAGACAAAGTAAATCTGTGAACTAAGGTGTAGGTCTGTTAGGTTAATTGTGCTGATCCTCGGGTTGGGGGATTTGTGTTTGTACTGGAGCGCAAAATTCAAACCAATGGAAGATGGACAACAAAAGTTCAAAGCCATCAGGTGCTCAGGTTGGAAAAAAGAGAAAAGATGCAGGTAAGCAGACGTGTGATTGGATAATGGCAGCTCATCCTGAACCAATCAGACTAAACTCCAAACAATACATTATGTTACAGATTTTAATATTAATTAGTCATTGTTACTTGTTGATTTGTGCTTTTCTCATTGTGTGACGAATTATGACGACTGTTTGGTAGCTGTTATTGTCTCTCTCTCTCTCTTCATGTGTGTTTCTCTGGTGAAACAATAGTTTTGTGTTAATGTTAGGGCTGCACGATTTTGCATAAAATGAGAATCACGATTTTTTGGCTTAGAATTGAGATCATGATTCTCTCATAACAATAAATAAACATAAAACAACAAATGTCTCACGTTTTGTTGTTGCAGCAAAATGTTGTCCTGCTTGAAATTCCGTCTCCACCGTTGCTCGACGCTGCGTGTACAGAGCAGGTAGTGCAACAATAGAAAAATAGTTGCGGGACGGCACTGTGTAGCGTTTGTCTAGGGTGTTGATCGTTTTCCTAAATCCCTCGTTTTGCACAGTGTTGATGGAGCCATATCTTTGGTCAGGTGATAAGTGATAGCCTACGTGATGTCTTTGTGGCTGCGGGAGTTCGACGTGTATAGGGAAGCGCTGTATAAGGTTCCCGTTATTGATGTTTGGGTGGTTGACCGGGACGGATTTTCTCCTGTCACTTTCTCGTCATCCCTGACGTGCTCTCCGTTGTTGTTTCCCTGCTAATTTTAGCATCACACGGCACAGCTTCTGTATCACGTGGTATAAGGCTCCGCCCTTGTCATTTGTTGAGCAGGAAGAGTGAGCGCTTGTTTTCATGCAGAGTACGTCCCGGATCAAAATGTGAAGTTTTACAAATCACCACTTCTTTAGTTAATATCATTTCAGTCTCAGACAATCTCGTTTCTCTTACAGAGGTTGAATGCACCTTCTGCGGATGGCGGTACCACACAGTGTGCGTGGACTTCCCCTGCACAGAAGGCAACTACAAATGCTGTGAATGCTAAATAAACAGAAACAAATGATCCCTGTTGTCTTTGCTTGATGATTGGTTTGAGTCTTGACAATCCACATTGCTGGCGTTGCATCTTTCAATGGCAGCAATGGCAGGTATCAGTGCTCAAAGCTTTTGTGTTTGTTTCCAACAAGTTGCCCACCTCGGGAAACAAAAATGTGTTCTTTTACTTGTCAGATGAACATATGAGACACTTTGACTCTTCAGTGCAGTGTGGAGCCTAACAAAGATCTGTTTTGTGTCCCAGCTGATCAGCAGGAGGAGGAGAGTCTGACGGAGCAGCAGAGGAACATTTTCAGCTACTTGGACTCAGCTCAGCCACTACAGAGGAAACAATGAGCTCAACACAGAAGGTGACAGACAGAGCAGGACCATATGACCAAAGATATTTATCACCATATACATTTGAACAGTTGCCATAACGATGTAGCTGACGATAGAATTGACACCAGACAAAATACTTTGCAGCTCCACAACTTTATTAAAAACCCATCAATGTATTTTCACTGAAACAAGCAGCTGTTGTTTATGTGCATTAAAGTTATATAAAAATGTAACAGTGCAAATGCAAATTCCTCGCTGACAGTTTAACCAAAAGGCGTTTCCAGTGGAAACTGGCCGACACATCCTGAGCATAACCATGTATAATATCCACTAAACTTCAGAAGAGGTTATACAGTCGTGGCCAAAAGGTTTGAGAATTGCATAAATATTGGAACCTGGAGAAGTTGCTGCTTAAGATTTTATAATAGCATTTTGCCTGCACTCCAGAATGTTATGAGGAGTGATCAGATGAACTGCATCGTCCTTCTTTTTATAATACAGATTTGTACTTTATTTCAAATTGAACCTTTAAAGGGGCATTTCTGGACTTTTAAACACCAGTAATGTACTTTTAAGGGAACATTCAAAAAAAATGTTCCTATAGGTACAAAAATGTTCTTATTTCGTATTTCTGAGAGTGTATCATGTAACACTATAGATCAACTTAGCTCAGAATATATAAAGCATATAAACAGTTACAGCAATATGATGCAACAAACACAGCAGCTACTGATCCAAAATACTCAAAGCTTCATAGAACTGAAACCAACATTTATTTTTA
Organism: Rhamphochromis longiceps; assembly: GCF_057381845.1. Lineage (NCBI taxonomy): Eukaryota > Metazoa > Chordata > Actinopteri > Cichliformes > Cichlidae > Rhamphochromis > Rhamphochromis longiceps. Next base: position 2,114,917 of record NW_028187224.1, read on the forward strand.
GCTCCATCCTGCTGCTGATACAGACTTTAGGTTTCTGAACATTAAACTTGTTGCTGCCTTTCATAGTGTGTAACTTGAAGGCCCTGAGTACTTTCTCCCACACTGAAAACACTGGGATGATCACATTATTTGAACATTACCTAATAAGACTGATTCAGCACAGACAGTTATGTTAGATTTGTATTGTTGATTGTTATTTATGCTTAGAAATATTTACTTATATATGCTTAGAGTTTTGTAATTAGTTGTAGATTGGTAGAGGTTTTGATCCTTGATAGTCTGCAAACTTTGTGTGTATTAGACAGCACTTTGGGAGCATGAGAGGTCATACCATGTCTTATTGTTTTATGGTAGGATTAACGTAGCTACGTCTGTTCTAGTCTAAGTGCTTTTCTGTTTAGATGAACTGCTGGACTTCCTCACCGGGGGGGGGGTCTAGTCTACCCTCTTCCTGACCAAGGATGTTTGACCCTTTGATCAGCAGTCCACACACACACACACACACACACACACACACACACACACACACACACACACACAGGCAAGGTACTCTTTGTTTGTATGTAGACGTCATATGTTAATGAACTTATGCATATTCATGTAACCTCAATAAAAGAACAGTGGTACGGGAGAACGGACGAGAGCTACTGGGGTCAAGCGAAGGAACGGCGCTCTGTCTGGTTCTCTCCCGTGCACGAGTAACATGAAGAAGTTTGCCTACTTGCGTCTTGCTTGCAGTGTAATTATATTGTCTTAACGTTCCAGCGAATAGGTTTATGCTACAAACCTATCAAGTTATGTTAAACTTTCCTAGCAGTCCTTCACAAACAGGGAACAGTCTGTCTATTCTCTCCATCTGTCAGCTGCTGCTGGCTCTTCCTCCTCCTCTTCCTCACACACTGCTGAGTTTGTCCTGGTGGATCATCAGGGCTGCAAAGCCTCACAGATGATGTGCAGCAGTGGCTCCCTCAGTCTGTCCTCACTCTGGACACTTGCAGTCGTCACACATGGAAATCAAATGTGTGATAAGCTGCAGGATTCAAACACAAGTGTAACTTATAAACACATGTTCATACTTTTATTCCACAATCAGAGAGAAAGAAACAGAGAGAGAGTGCAGGACAGACAGACAGGTGACAGTCTCAGGTGTACACACTGCTACACAACAGCACCAGAGAAGCAGGATTTAGTGTTTGTGTTATTACGAGTGTAAACAAGAAGAGTTCCAGATGGTGCAGTGGACACATGTGTGACTGCTGTGATTAAAGCATCTTTCTTTCAGCTTAACGAGTGAACCGTCAGCTCGTTCAAACACACGTTAAAGTGCGTTTGGCTCGACACCACCGAACAGAGGCAGCAATATAACACAGCTAACATTAACAGTGCAGTGAATCCTGCTTGTGCCGTGATGTTCAGGACTGCAAACCGAGCAGCATCACTGACTTTCAGCTTGTTGTGTTTGTGGATATATGACTGACTTTAATTATCCACAAAATCATCACATTCTCTGTCAGATTAAGGTCGACTATCCGGTTGTTCAGTGATGACGCGACGAATCCTACTTCCGGGCCTAAAGTAGTCTGCGTTTAATATAGCTTTTTTGTTGTTAACATGTTTAATGTTATGTATTTTCTTCTATTTGATCTCAAAATCTCCTAAAACAGTCAGTGATCACTGTTGACCTCCCTCGGCTTTTATTACCGCTAATCATTTATTTAAGCTCAGGTTTTAAAACCTTAGGATGTAACTACAGCCCAGCCCATGCAGCAGTATATGAATGACTAACCTCGTGTTGTGGATGGATTATCTCAGTTGTTCTCCTGGCTGAAGTTTGGTCCTTTTACAGCATCCTGCCATGCGATTACATTTGTTCCTGACCACCGAGAACACTCACATAAACTTTTATCGAGTGGAAAAAAAGTTAGCTTGTTTATATTATGCTAACATAGCTGTGTCGCTAGCGGTCACGTAGCACATCATTATATACCAGCTAGCCCAACTTCAGTAACCCTACAAACGTCACTGCTGTTTAGTTTTCTGTCTTCATTTATGTTGGAAGTGATAGCAGAGCTGTAGGTTTGAATTTGTTTCCAAAACCCCGCAGTCAGGACATGCTATATTGTATTTAGATAGAAGCTAGCGAGCTAACTCCCTGCTAACTTCTAACTCCGTTAAATGTCATAAATTCCGTTTTCATGGATGCCTGGATGTTAAACTCAGTTGTTACACCTGGTAGGGCAGAACGCTGATCATTTTATTAAAGATGAAAGACTTTAGACAGTTTTTCAACTCTCAGTAATGCCATAGTGATCGTTTGATATATGGACCTGCAGCGGAGTTTAGACCCAGACACGGCTAGTGACGTCAGACTGAACAACCGGATTGAATGGCGTATATTTTAAAGGCTTTAAAACCAAGTTAACGCTGAAAGTACAAACATCACTAATGTCACATAACTCTGCCGACAAGGCATAGCTATGGCTATGAAATGCTCTTTGTGTATCACTTCTTCATTATGAAAGATGTCATTAATGCACTAGTAATGTCTCATCTGGAGTATTGTTCAATCATTTGGTCAGCAGCTAATAAGACAGATCTTAACAGACTTCAGTTAGTCCAGAATAAGGCGTCCAGATTAGTGTGAAGATGTTCATACTATACTAATATTGATCAAATGCATAATAACCTTTCTTGGCTTCCTGTACAGGCTAAAATATTCTATGGCTTACTTGTAGTTCTAAAGAAAGCAATTCTGTTAAACACACCACATTTATTCTGCTCAGCTGCAGTATCCAGATGAAATACATCATCATATTACACAGTTTTCAACAAGCTGCAATTTAGTAAATGCTCGAGTTAAAAGTAACGTTTTGTAAAACTGTTACATTTAGAGCAACTTTTAAGTGGAATAAGTTGCCTTAAAAAATTAGAGAATTATTCAAAACTTCAATGAACACTTAAAAGCCGATTTACAGAGCTTTTAGTTGTTGTAAATATTGTAAGACATGATTTGTTTTTGAAATTTGTGTAATGTGCCTCAATGTTATTGATATTATTATTATTATTATTATTGATTGCTTATATTTGAACAATTGTGAAACCTCACTGTGGATGTAAGAGTGAAATTATGTGGATATCTTGAATCCACTTTATTGTGTAATATTTTATGTGAGTATTTGATGGAAGACGAGCAACATCTGTTGTGGAAGCTAACGGGGTTCCTTTAGAATAAACAAACATAGGATTTATTATCACTGAATAATTCTGTATAAATCTATACAAATTATAGAAATATGTAATAGGAAACAACAAAATAATCTAAATTATAAAATAATGTGTGTGTGTGTGTGTGTGTGTGTGTGTGTGTGTGTGTGTGTGTGTGTGCGCATGATTTTAGTGTTTGAACAGTCATGAATTATCTTTAACAGCAGGTTGGATGTAATGTGTTAGAACTACCAGCAGGTGGGGATAAGAGACCTTTAAGGTGTTTGGTGCCACGCTCCACCTTCAGGTTTAAAACTAGTGTTAATGGAGTTTGAAGGTTGAGTTTGTTCCACGACTGCATTTCACTCACTGCCTCTGTTTGTATCTCTGTCACTGCAGGACCAACATGGAGCCAGAAGTCAGCGCTCTCAGGAGGCCGACAAACCTCACAGAAGAAAGGGAGAGAAAAAACACACCTGTGACGAGTGTGGGAAGGCTTTTACTGAGAAGGCTAAACTAAAACAGCATCAGGTCATCCACACTGGAGAGAGACCGTTCAGCTGTGACTTGTGTGGAAAGTCTTTTTCCTTCAAGCGTTCCCTAAAAAGACACCAACTCATCCACAGTGGAGTTAAAGCGTACAGCTGTGATCAGTGTGGCAGAGCTTTTACTCACAGTAGCCACTTACAGAGTCATCTAGTTACCCACTCTAAAATTAAGGCATACAGCTGTGACGAGTGTGGGAAGGGTTTTACTGTGAGGGCTAAACTAAAACAGCATCAGGTCATCCACACTGGAGAGAGACCGTTCAGCTGTGACTTGTGTGGAAATTCTTTTTCCAGGAAGGGTTCCCTAAAAAAACACCAACTCATCCACAGTGGAGTTAAAGCGTACAGCTGTGATCAGTGTGGCAGAGCTTTTACTCACAGTAGCCACTTACAGAGTCATCTAGTTACCCACTCTGGAATTAAGGCATACAGCTGTGACGAGTGTGGGATGGAGTTTACTCTGAAGGCTTCACTAAAACAGCATCAGGTCATCCACACTGGAGAGAGACCGTTCAGCTGTGACTTGTGTGGAAAGTCTTTTTCCTTGAAGCGTTCCCTAAAAACACACCAACTCATCCACAGTGGAGTTAAAGCGTACAGCTGTGATCAGTGTGACAGAGCTTTTACTCACAGTAGCCACTTACAGAAGCATCTAGTTACTCACTCTGGAATTAAGCCATACAGCTGTGACATCTGTGGAAAAACTTTCAGCCAGAGAGGGAGCCGAAATACACACCTACGCATTCACACCAGACATGATGTGTACTGCTGTGAACAGTGTGGCAAATACTTTACAACAGACGCACAGTTACAACGACACATGTTTACCCACACTGAGGAGAGACCTTATCAATGTGACCTGTGTGAGAAGACTTTTAAATCTCCACATGACCTGAGACTACACCAACAGATCCACACCAGAAAGAGACTCTACAAGTGCAGCTACTGTGAGGTATGTATTTATATTGTTATCTTGTCATTTTAGCCTGACTGTTTGGAACAACTCTGCTCATTAAACTGTGTTAGCATGTTAGCAATTCTACTGCATGGAAAAGCAGCTCTGAGTGATTATTCAGATTTTCCTTTCAGTTATGATTTTAGTATTACTGTAGTATTATGGTGGTAGTATTGTAGTTATTGCAGACCAGTAAACTGAGTGTGTTAACTGAAACAGTCAAATGTAGTTGGACGTCTGCAGAGATGCTCTTTATTTCAGGCGACGTTCAGGATACAAATGTTGAAGGACTGACTTACACTGTCTTTGTGTCTTTGTTTAGAAGCAGAGCGACATAGATGGATCCAGTTCTCAACCCTGTCATCACTGTGGTGGTGGGAAAGACTTTCATTGTGACCTCTGTGGAAAAACTTTCAGTCGGCAAAAGACCCTAAAAGTACATCAACGTAGACACACTGGAGACAAACTGAAATACTGCAAAGAATGTGGGAGAAGCTTCACCACACCAAGTGATTTAAAACGACATGAACTGATTCACAGTGGGGTTAAAAAGCACCTCTGTGATCAGTGTGGGTCATCCTTCACCACTGCAGGTCAGCTTAAATCACACAAACGAGTCCACACAGGAGAGAAACCACACAAGTGCAGACACTGTGAGAGAAGCTTCTCACAATCAGGTAGTCGTAACATTCATGAACGTGCACACATGGAAGGAAACTACAGCTGTGACCAGTGTGACAAGAGCTTCAGGAATCTCAGTTCATACTCTGCACACAAACGATCCCATGTTACTAATAAACTGTTTCACTGTTACCAATGTGCCCAAACATTCACCTCATTGTCTGCTCTGTGCAAACATCAGCGCGATCACTCAGGGCTGAAATCACTCCCATCACTGGATCACAGTGAATCTGAAGACACAGAAAGATCATCTGGTTTCCTCTGGTCAGACTCAAAAAGATTGAGATCAGGCTCCACAGAGTTCAGATAGAATCATCTAAACTTGTGTTGAACTGAACTGGTTGCTGGGCTGAACTTCTACATAATACAGATCTACATGGGATCTTCTTTTCTGTTGTTTTACTGAGTCAGTTTTGTCGTTTTTTCTCTGTCCTGGTTTTGCTCGTCTGTAAATGATTGAAACTCAGTCAAATAGTTCATTGTTCTCCAGCTTTACGTTTTGGAAACTCATGTTTAACCTTTAAAACTCTGACATGTTTTAGCACACAAGGCTTCATCGTTCACTCATGATTGGACCATGAGAACAAAGGTTTTTAGTTCTTTCAAAGAGAGTCTTGGAGATGTTTGATGTTTCTGTTTTTCTGAAACCACCTGAAAGAAAAACTATTTTTCTTGCTTTATGTAGTGTGGAAGTTTTTAATGTTTCTTCATCTGTGATGTTCTTGAATGTGTTCACGTGAAGATGGTACAAATAAACTGTCCTTTCAGCTTTAGCTCCTAATTTATTCATTATTTATGGATGTAGCACAGCAGCCGTCTCTTGATTAACACATGGAGGGCTCGGGATCTGATGGTGTCGTCTCCCTAATTTGCCCACTCAGTAAATCTCACTCATGGCCAAGAAATTGAAATAAACCTTGTTTCCCTGCTGGATAGTGATCCACTGTAACTCTGCTCCTCCTTCCTGTTTAGGATTTCTGTGGCTGAAGTAAAATTCCCGCCATCCATCACTTATCCCAGCTAACCCAAAGTGAAATAAAGTTTTGCTGGTCTTAAAAAAGCATTACAATAATGGGCATTACCAATGCAAACTGAATGATACAGAAGATGAAAGAAGAGACTTTGATCAGTTAATAAAGCTCATGATCTGGATTCATTGTGGCTGCTACACAGATACTTCTGGGTCACTTCTCTCAGTTAGGAACCTTCCTCACCAAACTGACTGTTGGACCACACCCCTGGTTTCATGAGAAATTGTTTCAGCCATGATTTCTCTTCCTGTATTTCAGAGTAAAGACTGAAGTGACAAATGGAAGCATGTTTAAAAAACACAATGTGAGAGAGACGTTGAGGTCCTTAGAAGTTACCCTGGGTTTTTCTGTCACCCTGCTAGATGTTACACACCTTGTTATTGTACTGATTTCTACTGCTGGACTACTCCTGCGGAGAGTAACAATACTCTTACTAATTAGCTCCCTTTCACACCTTTGGGGATATTTATTTTTGTGTTTGCAGCGCTGTGAGCCAGAACAGCGAGAGAAAAATCTGCAACAGCGACGAGCCGAATGCTTACGTGAATCGCAGCAGCTGCACATGTGCTACGCTGAATTAGAGGATATCTTTGCTCTGGATTTCTATTTCTACTTTTTCATTTCTATATGATTCTTCTTGCATCTAAACAAAGATGATTCAATTTGCTAAATGTTGATGGCTCTTCGTGCTCAGGTGTAAATGAGACGTAATATTTGCTCTTGGTTTGGTTCTCCTGTACAGAACCTTGCAGTACAACAGAAACCTAAAAACATTATTTGTAGTTGTTATTCTTAGTTGTTCTGCTGCCTAAATACCACAGGGTCTGATTATGAAGTTATTGAGCTGCACATACTTTACGACCTGCTTAAGTTCGAGGTCACAGCGTCTGTAGAGCAGCTGGAACATAATGAAGTCTACAAGGTTAAAGTTTTCTCTTCAGTTATTGTTCTTTCTGCTGCTTGGTTTGATGGATCTGAGAGCTTTTGTTTTTATTATTGTTATTATAATTATCATTAATATTTTACTCTCTAGAAGCTTTAAAATAGTGTTTGTGTTTGAAAACATTGATTTAAGAATTGAACAGAAACATCTGTCCTTCTGAAAATCGCCCAAAGGCACGGAGACAAAGTCAAAGGATGCAACCTGTAACTTTCTCTTCCTTCATGTCAGGACCACCATCCATGATTTCATGTGGGAGTGACCCCCCACAGAGGGACAAAAGGACCCCCTGATGATCCTCTAATCGCCTGAGCCAAGGTGTGAAACTGGGTGTGGGCTCCAATCAGCCAGAGTTTCGGGTGTGTTCATTGTGAAATCTGGCCGCACCTTATCATGCGAATTCCTGAGGTCAGATGGCCCAGGATGTGAGTGGGCGTTAAGGCGTCTGGGAAGGGATCTCAAAACTGGATTATAGATGGCAGAGAGTTGGTGTCGTAAACCCCGCCTCTGTTCAAAGATGGTCGCTCACAGTGGACATAGATGCTTCTTTCACTCCTCTTTCAAACCATCTGTCCTCTCTGTCCAAAATGTGAACATTGGCATTCTCGAAAGAGTGTCCTTTATCCTTAAGATGCAGATGGACTGCTGAGTCTTGTCCTGTGGAGGTGGCTCTTCTATGTTGTGCCATGCGCTTGTGAAGTGGCTGTTTGGTCTCTCCGATGTAGAGGTCTGGGCATTCCTCACTGCACTGTACAGCATACACCACGTTGTTAAGTTTGTGTTTTGGCGTTTTGTCTTTCGGGTGAACCAGTTTGTGTCTGAGTGTGTTGCTGGGTCTGAAATGCACTGGGATGTCATGCTTGGAGAAAACTCTCCTGAGTTTTTCTGATACACCGGCTACATAGGGGATGACAATGTTGTTGCGTCTGTCTTTCTTATCCTCCCTCGCTGGTGTCTGATCTTCTTTTCTGTGCCTCTTTGCTGACTTTAAGTCAGCAAAGAGGCTCCTTTGACTACGATGACCTGGATGACTGAGAACCTTCACAGACACTTGTGGTCAAATAATGTGTCAATCACCTGTGAATCAAACTGTGTGTGGCTCAGTTCATGTCACAGTGTTGTTTAGTATATCTTCACTTGTCTCACTCTCCTTCTGTTCTGTCCATCAGGACGATCCTCAGCGCTTACACAGATCCTCCATCGATGTTGTAACTGTTGGCATGATGACATTGTATATAATTTGGATTATTTCTTTATCTTGTCAAGATCTATGTCATGATTGTAAATTGTTTAAGCTGTACATTACTGTTTGTTTTTTGTAGTCAACGTTTTGGTGCTTTGTGCTTTTATTTTGAAAGTCAAGTTCGCTTACAAGTTGCGCTAGAATAAAGGTTTTTAGTGGTTTTATTATAAAGGTTTTATTATTATATAATAATGATAATAATAATATCAATAACATTGAGGCACATTGTGTGGAGGAGGTTCAGTCATATCCTGATCATCCAGACAGATTTGATGTTTATCCTCAGCTGCTGTGTAGAAATGGTCTGACTGGTCGCTGTTACTGGGAGGTCGAGTGGAGAGGAAGCGTTTATATATCAGTGAGTTACAGAAGCATCAGAAGGAAAAGGAGGCAGTGATGACTGTGTGTTTGGAAACAATGATCAGTCCTGGAGTCTGTTCTGCTCTGATGATGGTCCTGATTCTGTCAGGCACAATAACAGATCAACATCCATCTCCTCCTCCTCCTCCTCCTCCTCCTCTGTCTCTAACAGAGCAGCAGTGTATGTGGACTGTCCTGCTGGCACTCTGTCCTTCTACAGAGTCTCCTCTGACACTCTGATCCACCTCCACACCTTCAACACCACATTCACTCAAACTCTTTATCCTGGGTTTATGTTTCCCTGGTCTCCTGGTTCCTCAGTGTCCCTGTGCTGAGTGGAGTGTAAAGAGTGTCTCCTGTTACAGAAACACTCTGACTGTTGAACAGATAGTTCAGTCTGTACATGTCTGTCTCTTTCACTCACAAACACGTTTTCAGATTCATGGATTCAATCAGTTGATGTTTGAAACTCTTCTAAATGATTCCTTGTAAACTTCTTCAGTCACAAACAAACAGGAAGTGATGTCACATGTGTTCCTGTCCACACAGCAGAATGAGTCTATTGCTGACAGTGATGTACAAACAGAGTGAGCATTTCTGAGGCCCAAAATAAACTGAGTAGTTCACTGAATGAACAATGGACTGTGAGCTCAGTTCCTTCATCATTAGTATGGATTATATATGTATATGTATTATATTAGTATCATATATATCAGGTGCTGCTGCTTTCAGTCATTGTGCAAATGTGCTGTTTGTAAGGTTGTAAAGCTGCAGTCAGCTGAGACTGAAGAAGTCACCTGATCAGTGAGCAAACGTTTCTGAAAAGGTCCAGATGAACAGAATCAACCTTTTGGGATCAGCCAGCAATGCAGCATCATTGTTGTTCAGCTTCAGAGGTTTGCAGGAATGAACTGATGACCAGAAACAGCTGCAAAGTCCAAGAAAATACCAGCTGGAGTTCAGCTGCATTTGAAGAAGTCAAAGAAAAGTAAGGATGGCAAAGGGCGACGTTTTCTTCCAAAGAGCTGCAAACATGGTCGACGCCTCATTAGAAGAATCATCTGGACATTTGTGAGGAACTCTAACCAAGAAAGCAACGTCACACAGATCCAACAGACAGTTTCCATGACTGCAAGTGTTGAGTGAAAAAATGCTACATTGCATTATTGCATCCTCTCACCACAGGAGGCGCTGTTGGCACCACTGATTGCTGATCAGCTGTTCTCTGATGATCTGATTGATACTGTGAATAACGGGACTCACTGAACTCTGTGACACAGTGAAGATTACAGAGTTTAACTTCAACATCTGACTGACGTCACACAGACAGAAGGATGAACCAGTGAGGCACAGAACACAGTTACTGGAGATACTGGATCAGCTCCATGTGAACCTCTGATGGAGAAGCTGCTGAGCCAGAGAAACATCAGGACATGACAGCAGCTGCACTTATCTAACAACATGTATCAGAGCTGATCTATGTTAGAGGATCTATCACAGCAGCTGAAGCCAAAGTCCAACACTGGATACCAGCTGAGCCTGTGCTGAGTGTAGTGTTACAGGAAAAGGGCAGAAACACTGGTAGCTCCCAGTGATGCTGACTGGGGCACAGAGCTGAATGATGCAGCATCAGGACACTGTTTCAGTCTGACTGACAGAGAAACCTGTAGCTGTATCTACATGTGAGGCAGAGGCCACACAAGCAGCTTTCTATGTTTCACAGTGACTGAGATCTTCAGTGGAGGTGGACATTGTGACCAGGAGATATTTTATTTTGTATTCTTATGATCACAGTTAGAATCAGAAGTATCAATCATTAATCATTTACCATTGTTGAATCTGTTGACAGTATAATCTTTTAATTATATCTGTGTTACTCTGAGCAAATATTAATGCACACTGACTGTTTATATAAAGTTGTTGCACTTTAGTGCAGTCACACCAGTCAGACCCACCAGTCCTGTTGGGCCCGGCCCGCCTGCGTGTAGTTCTGCACGTACGCCGGCCTGTAATCACATGCACGCACTTATGTAACACACACGCACGTTCACCTACACACTTAGTAATAATAGGAGGGTCGTCTGAGGACAGTTTTCTGATAGATACACTTTCACAAAATGCACAATGTACTACACACTTGTTTTTCTCTAACAACTGGCAGTTGATGTCCACATTAGGTAAACTCTCTGAACAGGCCCAAACTGTTATCATTTCCAGTAAGGTCTGACTGTGTGACGTCATCATGGCTTATATAAGGAGGGGGAGCTGTCCACTCTTTGGAGATCTGTGGCTGTACGCTTGTCTTCCCATGCTTCTGTCTTAGAAGTGTGTAATAAAATCACTATGTTTGTCACCTACACGGACTCGGCTGTTTTTCCTTCTTACCCAAACTGAACCAGACGCAACAACTTGGTGCCGAAACTCCGGTTGGGGAGGAAGGGAGCTTGCAGCTATCGTGTGGGTGACAAACAGGGGCGGAGGCCAGCAGCCTATCTGAGTGACGCCAGGCGACATAAGAAAAGGTGAGTGCCACCTGTTGATTTTTATCCAAAGGCGCTATATTGGAAGTTAAAACTAAATTTAATTAAATAATATTCACTCGGTCTGGGTTTCTGGCGTTGGTCCATAGTGATCTTGACTAATTAGTTTTAAAATAGGGCATAGTAGTCTGACTAAATTCATTGCTGTTCATTTTGGGGGTGAATTTTGAGTTAAGAAGTTATGTGTTTAAGTTAATACGGTTTAAGGTGTGTGGAAACAAATAAATACGGTTTAAGAGGTTTAAATGTGGGTTGACTGGGAATGCCAGCCAGTCAATCGGTAGTGTAGGGATAATTTGGTTTTAATTGGGTAGCAGAGACGGTCTCGGGCTTCAGATAAATGAAACTGGATGGCAGGGGTCCAACAGTGAGGCGTTTAAAACAAGTAAATTCGTTTAGGACTGAGAAGCTAGGCTCTCTAAGAATGCAGTTGTTCAGCAGGTGGCGCTGACACCTGACCGCGGACGCGTGGTTAGGCTTTTGCCCGGTTTTGGCCTCCCGCTGGGGACTTGGGACTCCCGGTTAATTGGCCAGGTAATCTATGAGTGATTGCCTTCTACTGCATTGATTGATTAAGAAGGTTAGACCTGGCTGCATCCTATCTAAACGTTGGGCACACTGAGCTTTAAGTAAAGCCAAAAGCGTGAACTGTGATGTGTCACGTGGCCGGTGGAGCTCCGTGTTTTCCTGGCGGGGAAGTAGTTTTAAAAGTAATTAGAATTTAGTAATTTGACCATTCTTCAAGGCGGCGTACTTGAAACGGTAATTGATCAGCAAGAGCCGGGCTCTGGGCTGAAAGATGCTTTTAAATTAGTCAAAGATTTAGGAACACCAGCAGAGAAATAGAGAAGTGAGATAAAGTTGTTCTGGCATATGGTGTTTTCTTAGGAATTCGAGCGCTATCGGGAGGGCGTTCCCGAGGCGTGTATTGACCAGCAAGGCTAGGCCTGGGCTATAGGTGCTTTTAAATTAGTCAAAAAGTTAGGTGTAACCTCTTGTGGCATATGACGTCTATGCGGGCCCGTGTGTATATAGATTATAAATTACCGGTGTGTGTAAATAAGTTGTATAAATCTGTTAGATCTGAAACTCCGGCTAAAGACTTCATCTCTAGTAAAAATCTTTTCTCTTCTCTCCCTCTTTCTCTCAGTTGGGATTCTGTGTGTGTATGTGTGCTGGAGAAAAATAAAAAAGGAAAAGGGTCTCTCTCTGTCTCTGTGAGAGAAAAAAGGTGGGGGCCGAGTGAGCCCGCGGGGCCGAGTGGGTCCGCGGGAGCGAGCGTGTATGCTGTATGAGGAAGAAGGGAGTGGGAAGGAGCGAGTGAAAAGAGTAACCGAGTATTTGGTGATTTTTTATTATTTCAGAGGCTCTGGGTAAGAGTTTTGACTATATTGATTTAATTCTGTGGTTTTGGAGTTGGCGACTTTAGCTGTGAGAGTTGTGAAAAGAGCAGGTTTTTCTTTTGTTGTGATGTTAAGTATAAATTCAATAGACTGTGAGTAATTGGTGTTTTTCTGCCTATTGTGCTGCGTGGAAGACACAGAAGTGTAGAAATGTTTGTGGTTTATCTTTGTTTGACGTTTTATATAGAGTTGGTTGATTCAGGGTGATTTCTCCCGTTTAAGGGAGGAGTTGCATTGTGGTTATGTTAAAGCTTTGCTGTAGGGGTATGAGTGTGAATTTGTGCTGCCTTCGCATGTTTAAATGGATGCATAGAAGTTTGTGAGTGAGAAATTGTTATGGTGGGGTTTAAAGTAGTAAAGAGTCAAACAACGCCCACTGTTTTAAAAAGGCCCAAAACATCATGAAAGACACCTCACATCCTGGCCACTCCCTGTTCGAACTGTTGCCCTAAGACAGACGGTACAGGGCAATCAGAGCAAGGACTAATAGACTCAAACACAGCTGTTATCCAACTGCAATAACACATCTGAATACTACAAAATGTCCACCATGCCACTCTTGTGTTAATCTATGCATGGTCTGAAGCATGACTGTGGGAATACTTAGTATGTTAAGTATTCTATCTATTTTATTTATTGAATTTTATTGTTTTGTTTATATTTTGATATTGCTAGGGATGATGCAATGATCGGGGACCATTCTTAATTTCGTTGGTCTCATGACAATGACAATAAAGTTTTTGATTTTGATTCTGATTCTGAAATCAACCCTCCTCAAGAGTTCAATAATTTAGGCAGTTATGTTTATACAAATACTAAATGTATGTTTAGTGTCTTCATACAGGTGTTTTTTCTTAACCTGGAAACCTGAGTACGGCAGCAGAAGACGGGCCAAGCTTTGGCTAAAAATTCACGGCTGGACACCAGAGTTGTCCCCACCCCTCCCGGAAAAAAAAAAAAAAAAAAAAAAAAAGAGGGAATGTAGTTTTAGGCAGGTTTTTCTCGCTGAACTGCTCTGGGTGCTGTGTCCCTGAATCTCACCAGTGTTAACCTCTGGCGGAAGACATGGAGAAAAGGAAAAGATGTTCCTGGTAAATGACCGAAACAAATAAAACCACACACAACCAGAGAAAGGTATGAGAAGTGTGAGGAATAGACACATGTGCGTGTTAGAGAAATGCCTCATTTGAGAAAAAGTTAAATTAACCCATACACTGCATTTCGTTGCCCTGTACCTGTGCATGTGCAATGACAATAAAGTGGAATTCTATTCCATTCTATATACAGACGTACCCATACATGCAATGAAGAAACAGCTTACATACATGTGCACGTACATGGAAGATTAAAGTAGCGACACTTAACATACACCTGTTTTTAAATGATATAGTTTATCCACTACTGACAAATAGACTCTCTGGGTTGCAGGACGACAACTTAACGTGAAAAGACAAAGACACTGGTCTGATGATTAAGTGAGGATACGACAAATTTAGTGGTTAAATTGGGATATGTTTTTGTTGATTGTTTGAGACAAATGACTACTGAATGGGAGAAAATTCCTTTTTAGGTTTCTAAACAGGATCTAAGAATTTTAACACGTACCTGTGTTGTCCTGTCAACTTGGGGGGTTATGAGTTGATTATGTGGTGAGAAAAAACAAAAAGGGGGGAAAGGAGACCTCGTTGTTTCTCGCCTCTCTGGATAACACAGCCAACACAACACAGCCAACACAACATCATTTTCCTGTTCGCCTGTTTTGTTTGTTTTTGTTTTTTCTGAAAGCCGAAGCTGACCTGGACTCCTACCCTCCCCTCTACCATCGTTGCCCTCTCCGCGACCATCTTTGACCCTTTGACCCCTGAAGGCCACAGCAGCTGGACTCACAACAACAACTTGAGGATGTCAATAGTGCTGCAAAAAAGCGATCTCATGCAGTAGAGACGGAGAGCACTAAACCTAAAGCCCGTTTCACTACACGGGGGAAATTCCCAGGCTGCGTCAGCTGACAGAGCTGTGACGAGACGCGCATTAAGCCCGGAGGAAAAGGGAGGGTGAGCAAAAGAATGCTGACCTCTGAGAAGAGCCGAACAGCAGAGCTTCAGAAGGCCGTGGAGCAAAGGAAAGACAACATAAATAGACTCTGATCTGACGTGGAAGGAAAAGACTCTGAGGTTTTTGCCCTCAGTAAGAGCTTAAGGCATCAGAGCAGAAACTGAGCATGGCTCCGGAGGAGCTGGCTGCTAATGGAACTCATCAGTCAGATGTGGAGTTTCACGTACAGGACTTGAAATCAGGCGGAAGCTTGCTGGAGCAGGAGGTCGTCAGTAAACCCTGAAAGAGCTACAGAAGCAAAAGGGTCAAGTTACAAGGAGAAGATGCAGGCAGCTGCAACAACGGATGAAAACAGACCCTAAGAGGAGGGGAGGACCCTAGGCCATGCTTCAGGCCGCTGGTTTACCTAAACTACAGAACAGGAAGGTGATGAACACAAACATACACCAACACACGAACACACACTTCTGCATGCGCCTACTTAGAATGAAGAGAAACACACACATGAACACTTATGCACTCGTTGAGGGAGTGAAAACTGATACATACCCATGCACTAAAATCAAAATGTTGATTTAATTTACTAAGAAGTGACACACAATGCTCCAGCTGCTGCAATGAAGAATGCTTTACTGACAAAGGCTCAATGCTGCACACAACAAAGTCAAATATAGAATATGCTATAATAATAAGCCCAGAGGGCATTTGTGTGGTCTGGGGAGCAGAGTCCAGAGCGGTTTGGTTATGAAAACGATGCCTGTGCGAGATATCTGGGGCTTAAGGCCTCGACTTAATTGTTTACTGTACACTAAAAAGAAAAGAAAACACTCTGAGCAGTGGTGCAGAGTGAAAACGAGGAATTAACAGTGTGAGTCTTATTTCAGAGCGCCACGTCATTGTGATGGAGATTTAATAAAGGAGGAACACACGGACAAAGAAGAAGAGAAGGGGGGACAGCCCTTGAGCACGATTGCCTGAGGCATTAAAGTTCTGTACTAAATTCTGGTTTCCAGTGTGAGAAAAGTCACGCAGTGCCAGTAGTAGAGCTAGGTTGAGTGATGATTCTAAATTACTGTAAGTAAATCATCGTACACCGTTCAAGTTTCATGATAACGGGGATCTAGACTGTGTTGAACCCTAGGCAATTTGAACAGGTAAAATTCGAGTGACCAAGTAGCAGTTGAATAAAAGTCATTGAATAAGTGTGGAAATAAACTGGCAGAATTAAGAGAATTAAAACATTTCAAGAGCTCAAATTACTTAATGGTTCAATGTTGTTTCACGAACGCAAAACATATAGGTTTAGGAATATGAAAAGGTTGAGGTGGTGTTGATTTGACTCTGTGTAGGTTTAGGTGGGTATTTTTATTGATGGGAAGAATATTCAGTGACAAGTCTCAAGACCCGGGCGTCTGCATTTTGTTTTTGTTATTTTTCATTTTATTTTGTTTTATATTTTGAACAGTGCACTGATTTTTGTTTGTGAATCTTTTCTTTAAGCAGATCTGCACATCGGAAATTACAAGCATTACACGTCGGCGAGAAAATTGTTGTAAGTGAGTTTCTCCGCATTGAAATGGGTTCTGGAGGAAACACTTGTGGGGACAATTAGAAACGAGAGTCCCTGTTTAAAAAAGGATTCAGCGAGGTAATCCAAATTCAAGTTCTTGTTTTCTTTTTGAGATGACGTCATTTTGCTGAGTGTGGAAACTAAATGCGACGACAGGTTTCACTATCAGCAAAGAATGGATGAATGGATGAAAGACTGGGAATAAAAACAAACGGACTGACTGGTAAAAGATGACAAGACTTGACCATGACTCAAGGTTAACCACCTCCACCTAGATAGGATAAAAGGGTGGATGAATTTATGTGTGTTTCTTTTTACAGGAGTAGAAGGATGACAAAATATTCGAGGATGAGTGAACCTGTAAATGCCATTTTTGTGTCTTGTGTTGCTTACAGAGGTAACTGCGCAGCGTTACCATTTACATTTTCTTCCCTACAGGGTTACAGTTTTAATGTTTTTCTATTACAGGATTTCTGGGCGGATGTGTGAAGAAACGGTGTTTATGGGTTAGGAGTTGGGGATGCTATTACACTGTATTCTGGTGAGAGTGTTGGGGGAGACACACCCTGTCTTGAAAACTGTGATTCTTTTACAGGAAATGTTTTTATAGCACCTATGGAATGAGGATGGCTGACTACGGTCAATGTGCTGCTAATGTTTGCTTTGCTTTGGTGAGAGGGGTGCAGTAGAAAACAGACAAGTGACATGAAAACAAGTAATAATAACAAATAACAAATTTGGGGACAGTTTGACCTAGAGCCCACTAACTGGCCATTAGGGGCTCTCTCTCTCTTGGAATAACATTGCCCAAAGGGTGAATAAAGCAAATTGTGGCAATAATAGTGATTTAATGATTGGAGAAATCCTGAACATGATACTTGTCTGTTGTGCTGAATCGTTTATTACTCTTATGATTTGCAGGTGGTTGTAAATAAGCTGTTTACTTTAACAGGTTTGCTTTCTAGCTGAATTGCAAAATACAACTAGAACGATTAATTGAGACTAATCGCAACTAACCGGAAACTGAGGAGGTTCTATATAAGGAAGAATTAAAACAGGTATAAAGTGCATTTGATCTTTAATTGCAGGTGGGACCATGAAGATTTTTTGGTACAGATTGCAGGTTGTTGCTCATTATTGAAGTGTGCTCATAAAGGTAAAAGCTATATAGGGGGTCTATCATTTGGTCTGTGTTTTAATAATTTAGGTATGGCAAAATTAAAGGTTTCTAGACAATTTAGGGAACGAGTGAGAAGCATAATTAGATGATCAGAAACTGAGTACTACACTCAAGTTAGAATTAAGAATGCCCAATTTGTTTGAGGTCTGTTGTTCATTTTTATACACACATTGCAAATGTGCTTATAAGGAGCTGGCACTTAGTCTGTGAAGGTCAAAAGCTTCATCCGACAACGGATCGGATTGATATATTGGAGCTATTGACTTCACGTGCAGAGTGTTAAGTGCATGCACGCTTACACACATAAGCATGGCATAGGATTGGAATAAACAAAGTCAACAACATTAGGTTAGGAGAGCCAGCGCAGGAGAGCTGTTGGCTTTCTGTCTCTTGCAGAGAAGGGAACAGACACCAGACGGGGACACGGAGATATGGGGACCCTTCACAGCAACTGGGGTCAAGTGTCATGGCCTTGGGGCTCCTTGATAAGATGGATCCCATAACCACAGCGATAACCAGGAAGGGGTTGGCGAAACCTAGGAACACCAGAGACCAACGTGGTTCGAGAGGCTTTTGGCAAAAAGGGGGACACGGCGGTGACAACGGACAACAAACACACAGATTTGTGTAGCGACTGAAGGGTGGTCTAACCCCGGAAGTCGAAGAAAGAAGAATCCGAGGGCGTTTCTTCACTCCAAGAGGAGGTGGTAAAGGGGCCTGAAGCGTGTCAGGCTGAAACTCGAGTCCGAAGCTAAAAGAACAGCTGGGTTGTGGGAAAATTGGAAAACAACGGAGGCGTTGGGATTGATAAGTGTCATAACGTGTTTGTTTGGTTTGGAAATACATCCTGGTGTGAGTTGGGCTGGCAAGCCAGCCCAAAGAGGAGGAATGTGACCAGGAGATATTTTATTTTGTATTCTTATGATCACAGTTATAATCAGAAGTATCAATCATTAATCATTTACCATTGTTGAACCAGTTGACAGAATAATCTTTGAACCATATCTATGTTAACATTAATCTACACAGATTATCAGTACTTTAATCAGTCTATTGTTGTTCGGTACTATTCATGTTATTTGCTTAAAGCTGTTTCACAGTTCTGTAATCACTCAGAAGCCTGTGGGTCTTGCTGGACCCTGCCTTGGTTCTATGTTCAGTTCTGCACGTACACAGGCCTTGAAAGTACATGCACGCTCTTATATAACACATGCATGTGTACACACACACTTAGTAAGAATAGGAGGGTTGTCTGAGGACAGTTTTCTGATAGATATACTTTCACAATAGACACGAATAGATATACACACCACACACTGGTTTTCTCTGAGTGCTGGGCTGAGTGGAAACATCTGGAGGCCTTATAAGGAGAACTTGTGGAGTGAGGGGAACTTCCTGAGATCTGAGAACTGACTGATACTTATCATGGGACTTGACGTCATCATTGTAATAAAAGCCTTGTGAGATGCTTGTTCGGGGGAGATCGGCTCTAAAAGGCTTGTGATGCTCATCTTCCCCATATGTACATATGTATAATAAAATCACTATTCTGACATCTACTGAGACCATGCAGTCGTTTGTCTCTTCCTCAAATTCGAACCCTGACACTTCTTATTGATAATTGGAGACCCATCTGTCTGCTCAATGATGACTATGAGATTAAGGCTTTAGTACTTGCTAACAGAATGAAAGAGTTCTTGGACACAATTATCGATGAGACACAATCAGGCTTTATGAGAAACAGACACCTTTCTAAGAACATGAGACTGGTTTTAGATCTACTTGATTACTCTGATTTGGTATCTGACTATAGCTTCATTCTCTTCCTGGATTTTTAAAAGGCTTTTGATACAATTGAACATCAATTTATTTTCCACTCTTTGGAAAAATTTGGCATTTTTCTGTAAAGCTATCAAAACCTTGTACACGAATGGCAATAGCTCAATTAAAATGATTAAGACTCCACCCCGAGATTTGACCTGTTATACAAGGAATCAGCACAGCTGATAAGGAGCTCATCATCAGCCAGCTAGCTGATGACACCACACTCTTCTTGAAGAATGCAAATCAAATCCGTCCAGCCCTTAGTGTTATTAGTGATTTCTCTGAGGCATGTTAATACTTTTAGCTATTTTATATCCATAAATCAATGGCGTGTCCAGCGGGGTGGCCAGTCTGGTTGGGGGGGTGGCCTGGGGGGGCACAGGCCACCCCCCCAACCAGACTGGCCACCCCAGGTGCCACCCCAAAGGTAAAACAATAAAATTCAATCAAATATCAAATGTCCGATTATGTTTTCACGGTGAAGCTCAGATATCCGAGTGTAAGTGAATGCAGCATCGGCTTCTGCGCTATGCGCATCACGTTAGCAAAGGTAGGCGAGCCAAGCACGAAGGACAACACTGCAGGAAACAATTTTTCGGTGAAAGAAAATGAGGACAGAATAAATGTCCCGGTAAGTAATATTAAGTTTGTTGAGTTTAGTAAACTTCGGTGAAATTAGAATCCCAAGGAAAAAATAACACTTAAAGAATTTTTGCAGCCGTCGAATATTTCAGACAGTATGCTACTGAGGGCAGCTAACATAAGAGTTATGAGTTATAAGATGCAGGTCGATGTGTAAAAATAACTCCGTTGTTTGGTGGTGGCTATGGCGGGGCTTCCACAGAGGCCAGCAGGTGGATGAGGGAAGGAGAGGCAGGAGGAGAGACTCGAGGCAGCCGCCAGTCCGAGTGTCAGGTGAACTGAACTTCAGGTAAGAAGTTATGACCTGCAGTCTATCTGGGTCAGATATAAACTAAGTTTAGGTGGAGTTTATTTTCGTTGTGCTGACTTTACCCTCAGTTGCAATAACTCGTACTGCGTTCTAGCCAGCTTGATGGAGTTTTTATACAGCTGGGTGGGTGCTATGATGTTATTGATAGTGAACTTTATTTTATTCATGCCAACGGCTCCTTAAAAAAATGGAATGGTCCCTCATTCAGAGAAAATATTACACGTTTCGTATTGAGCTGAGAAGAGGCGCAGTTTGTCCCGGACTTTAGCTAGAATGGAAAAAGACACAAAGCTGGAGTTATTCTGTCTTTACGCTGCACAGCTGCCTCTTCTTCTCCCATTCTCTCTCCTCTCTCTCCTGCTGCTACTTCAATCATGAAACTGATCAATGATCAGCTGATCGGCTTTTCTCTCTCATTTATTTATCGCCCACTTTGCTGGGTGATGTCGGTTTGTATATGTGGTGAGAGGGAAACATGCAGATGAAACCAGGAGATGTCCTTACTGAATCATCAGAGCTGAACAGGTGATGGAGAAACAGGTTTACCTTTTAGGTCACATGAATGAGTTGAAGGGAAGTTATGAACTGTTTCTGAGAGACAAACAACACCAGGATCCTTTTTTATGTAGCTGACAGCTGGTAACTGTGCAGGGGCGGGTCTAGCAAAGTGTTGCCAGGGGGCCAGGTAGGGCATTAACAGGGAGAGGGGGGCACAAAGAAATACTTTTCTTTCTTATTCTCATTTAAAATATCTAGCTTTTATTAAATAATTATCTAAATCTTACAACCAAAGTTTTTATCTGACGTAAAATGTATAGAAATCATACATATACCAACAAGACTGTACATCACTGTCACCACAGCGTTTGTTTTCATTCAAAGGCTTTATGGCTCTAATACCTGGTGGGCCGGTCTCTAGTCAAAATGCCCGATTTTCTGTACCGGTCCAGTCCTGCAGGTTAATACTGGCAGTGTCACCGTGCCAGCTGACTGTATTTCATCATCAGCCAGTGTTGTTCTTTATCAATATTACCAAAGTTTACCATAAGGCAGCATAGAAAGTATTTACTTGCTTTCAGGTTTCATTCAAATGTTAGTCTTTTCATTTGTTTCCCCACTTTTTCCCTGTTTCAAAATCAAACACCAGTTTGTGAGAAGATTATCTTCTTTTTTTAATAGGCAGATAAAGTTTTGCATTGGCATTGGCTAATTTGTCAATTGTTTGCTACAAATGTTCGTATTTTAATATTAAAAAATGTTTTTGCCCAAAACATATGTGCAGTATATGTCAGTAAAAATACTATGCAAATATTGCTGTCCTTGAATGCTGAGTAAACACTGACAAAGCACTGATTGTATCTCTTGTACTTTATCAACGCACTATCTAAAAACTTTGCACCGGAGTGGTTAAAATCTCATTCTAATAAGAGTTAAAAGCGCATTCGGTTATTAGGTTTATAGGATTATTGAATTATGGTTAATGGTTGGTAGAATTTTTTTTAAACATTATCTGCCAATTACATCTGCCACCCTTCTCCAAATCTGTGCCCCTACCTGGCCCCCCCAACAAAAATTTTCTAGACACGCCACTGCCATAAATGTAAGTTTATTAATAAAACACCATATTTCTGCCGTTTTATAAGGATATGAATTGTACATACAATCAATTTCAGACTCAACCAACAAAAAGCCTCTCAGAACAATATTTATATTGTAACAGTTGCTATTGTAATGCAGTGTATCACCACATGGCGGCGCCTCCTGTCTCACGACTGGTGTCACCCCCTTTTTGTTCTTCTTCGAACTCCTCCTGTAATGGATGCTCCCGTGTGTACGCGGACTAGTGTGCTCTTTAGTAATGTGTGGTAGAGGTAGCACTTTTATTTTTGATATTGTAAATAAATGAGTACTTTTTGGAAAGTCAGAAGCTGTTGCTCATTCGCTATCCACCTGCACACCTCCGCGGCTGGCTTCATCTCCACTGCACGTTACAACTGGCGCCCGAACTTTTTCCCCTTGGACTTCAGACGATTTTTGCATCCCGCCGAGGATTCTTCTCTTCTAGCACGTGAACTGTCTCGGAAATCCCCCCAGTTTTGCGGACACTCGGACGTTTTCTCCAGCCATGGCCGCAGCCTCAGCTCAGGTGGGACCCGACTAATTTCTGGATACCGTGGTGTGCCGCTGCTCCGCTTGGGAGAAAGAGAGAAGCTGACTCCGCGACGCGAATGGACTCCGTGGATTTGTTATTTGTTGTTGGTTTCGTCTTCTAAGGATTAATTCTTCTGTGGAGAGCCTGGACATGAACATTTCTGCTGGCTTTTCATTCCCCTTTCCCTCTGCTGAGACTGACTGTAGCACATGTAAGTGATAGCTTGGCCGACTACAACCGTTGGTGCTGGTCTTCGGCTCAGTATAACGAAACGACTTAAAACTAATCTTGCATTGAGCTCTAGTGTTGCAGACATGCTATTGTAATAACATGGTTCTGATCACTCCAGTCTAATTTCAGTTGTTGGGCGAAATTTTATTTGTGGTTTTTCTAAATTTAATCTTGAACGCATTTTTGCAGTTTTGTCTTTCTAGTCTGACCTAACTGACTCTTTTACTGCTATATCAATAACTGCGCTGTGCCCTGGAGCGGCTTAATTTTTTTGAAATCGCAATGGCACACTGCCCAGACGACTCTGACTCAGACATGGAACTTACCTCGTTACCTATGATAGGTTTGTAGCTTGAACCCATCCGCTGGAACGTTGGAGACAATATAATTACACTGCAAAGCAAGACACAAGTAGGCAAGCTTCTTCATGTTTCTCGTGCACGGGAGAAAACCGGACAAAGCGCCGTCCCTTCGCTTGACCCCAGTTGCTCTCGTCCGTTCTCCCGTACCACTGTTCTTTTATTGAGGTTACATGAATATGCATAAGTTCATTAACATATGACTTCTACATACAAACAAAGAGTACCGTGTGTGTGTGTGTGTGTGTGTGTGTGTGTGTGTGTGTGTGTGTGTGTGTGTGTGTGTGTGTGTGTGTGTGTGGGGTCAAGATGTGACCCTGTGAAGACTCTGGTGCTAGCTGGTGCCAGGACGTCTGGGTCCATCTAACAAAAGGCTCTTATACTTAAACAGATATACGTGTGCTTGCTATACCATAAATCAAAGATAAACTCTCCTAGGGAGTATGTGATTTATACCAAGGATACTGAATAGAGGAATGTATGCACCCCCCTCTACACAGAGTTAATACAGACCTCTTTTAGGATGAGATATCCTTTCAATCTACCAATGATTATATACTTCTAAGCATATATGAGTAAATGTTTCTAAGCATAAATGACAATCAACAATACAAAATCTAACATTCCCCCCTTATTGACGTTTATGCTTGAAAAGTCCCCAGTTACGAATACCTCATGTCTGACAGTTTCAATGCAAACATTGTTATATTCAGCATATGTCAAATCACCCTAAATTACTGAAAAAATACACAGTTTAACAAATGTATTAGCGGTTATCCCATTCCTCATTGAGCTCATCTCATGGCAAACTGCATCCTACAAACAAACAAAGAAATTGTTAATTTAATAGTGAAAATAAGAAAGTAACATTTTCAAAACCATCTCAGCTTGGTGGTGTTTTCTCCAGGTGTGCAAATCACATGTCTCTCTGCAGAGTGGTTTGAGTTCTGCAGGGCGTCATGAATGTCTCTTCCAGTTGTTTCCATCACTTTCCATAGGACCAGAGTCCAAATGTATGTAGAATAAACATTCAAACATACTAGTTAGTTTTGTTGTTTGTCAACATGGGTCTCAGCTATTTCCAAAGCTGCAGACCTCTCAGCACTCTAGTTTTATGGCCTCTACCAACCCCCATCACCTCATTCAAGCCTTCGTCCTGTGAGGGGGATATTTATGACTCCTTCATTGTCCACGCTCTGCAGAGAAACACCTCTGTGGAAAGGGTGCAGGTGTCCATTATCTTACTGCTGTTGTGATCCCAGCAGTCTTCAGGGTATCATCGTATTCACAGTACAGTGGCACAGCATTAGGTGATGTTCATAGGAAACTGCTGTCATCACCACCATAGCTTCTGGTTCCTGTGCTTTTCACAGAATCATGATGTCATCCTCGAACTCCTTCTGCGCTGTCGATGGAGCCTGGCACGCTCCCGTCATCCCTCGAGTTTTCCTGTCCCTACGCTGCTGAAGATGATCTCTGATCCTCCTGAAGTCTCTCTCCTGGCCTCAGCTCCCATCCTGTGGACGATCCTCTCAGGCACTCCTTCTCGTCATGGATAGTCCTGATTTTGGGCCTGCTGGATCTGTCTCAAAACACTCAGCTTCTCTGCCTTCCTCCTGGTTCAGCTGATTCAGCCATCACGCCTCGCACTTGGTTGCCCTAGAGTTGATCAGAGGCTGGAGGTTGAAGTGCGAGCTTACCCTACGGGGGCTCAATCAGCACTCCCCCCTCACCACCGAAACAACCAAGTGTGAGATTTCTCTATTGTGCTGTCTTGAGGGTGCTGGGGTTTCCTGGGACCTCGACCTCTTTGCAGTGGCTCTGATAAATCCAGGAGGGTCTCTCCGCTATTTTGCAGGCAGTTTCATGGTCCTTGCTGTGGCTCCAAGGTCTGATCTCATGATGGGCCCCAACCAGCTTGACCTTTGACCTCAACCACTGCCTGGGCTATGCCTGGAATGTTTCTCGCTTCTCACTGCTGCACCTGTATTTCAGAAAGACTTCTATTTGGAGAGCATGTCAACAATCATCAAACCACATTCTTTAGTTCAGTGAACTTCACTAATAGGCCATCAAAGCCTCATCTTAACATGGATGCACCACTTGCATAGATTTAATACTTGTAAATAAACAGCTAATCACACAAATCACTGCAACAATAATAGTAAACATTGTTTAATGTTAATTCTGGACCCCACCTCTTGACGCATGGACAACCATGCGTCAACTCACCAAACCAGGATCCCTGTCTTAAAAACTGGCTCCACCAGGAGCCTGCATACAATAAAATCAACTTCACTCTTATAAACAATATATCAGAAGAGTAATAAGCATTCAACATCAGCAAGACAAGTGTCATGTGCAGGTTTTCTCAAATCGGGAAACTACAATTATTTCCCTAATTTGCCTCAGACATGGATCATCCCATGTGCTCAGTTAACATTAATGTAATCGGTGACTTCTCTTAAGCAAATTCACTCCACTCATATATTACTATGGGCTCAAAGTGGCCAGCTAAGAGCCCATATTCAACTTTCCCAGAAACACCGTAACCTCATATTTGTTTTACTCATGTCACTTGTCCGCTTCTGCCGAATCCTCCACAGCATTCTCAAAGAAACAAACATTAGCAATACACATTGACTGTGGTCAGACGGAGGTCAGACACAGGTCAACAGGTTCCAGAGGTGCCATAAAAACACCATAAAGGTAGCCAACCCTAGCTGTGGAAAGAATGACAGTCACATATAAACCCAGAAATCCTGTAGTAGGAAAACATTAACTAATCCTCTTATAAATCACATGATCAAACACATGATTAATCATCTGCTGTAAAAAGAAATGTAAATGTTAGCGCTGCGCAGGTGTGTACACTTTCTCACAGTAATGTCTGTGAGCAACACAAGTTAGTGGATGACACACACATAGTAAATTCACAGACAGAAAAGATGGCATTTAAAAGATTAAATCGTCATGCAACTGCGAATGTTGCTGTCATCTTTCTGCTCCTGTAACAAAAAACACATAAATTCATCCACCCTTTTGTCCTGTCTAGGTGGAGGTTAACCTTGAGTCGTGGTCATGTCCTGTCGGCTTTTACCAGTCAGTCAGTTTGTTCTTTATTTCCATTCATTCATTCATTCTTTGCTGATAGTGGAACCTGTCGTCGCATTTAGTTTCCACTTCCAGCAAAATGACGTCATTTCAAAAAGAAAAAGAACTTCTAGATCGGATTACCTTGCTGAATCCGGTTTAGGCTGGGACATTCATTTAATAATTGTCCCAAATAAGTGGCTTTCTCCTGAGCCCATTTTAATGTGGAGAAAACTCACTTGTAAGGCTTTCTCGACAGGTCGTATAGCACTTTTAATTTCTGACGTGCAGATCTGCTTAAAGAAAAGAAATAGACAAACAAAATCAGTGCCTGTTCAAAAGATAAAAATGAAAAATAACAGAGATTATCAAACAAAACTTTCAGTGCACTGTGAAAGTATCAAAATAAAAAGGCCTTGTTAAGTCATGACACAAACTCCTCATCTCAGGAGGGTAAATCATACCATTAGCATGGTTCATCATACCATCATACTAATCGGCAGGCTCGACTTCACAACAGAAGAAAAATCATCAGCTAGATTCACTCCAAGCCAACCATCAGCTGCACAACACACACATAAGCCTAATGTGTCTTATTAGCTATGAGTTTAATCACCAGGTCTGTGCTCTTCACTCATTTAGGCCACAGATCTATTTTATTCAATTTTCCTTTTCCCTTCATCATAAAACATGTGACATGCTGTCATGCACTTCATAAAAAAAGTTTGTTCTGACGTATTCAGAGTTGTATATCTAGATACAGAATTCACTCGCACATCAAAGCAGGAAACTCAGTGTTTTAGAGTCTCCACTCAACACAACAACTCCAACACATCTCATTCACTCGTGCTAGAATTCAGTCACCTTTCATTAATCTAAGAACCGATCAACTAATTTGCATATCAGCTATTAACCCACTAAGTTGACAGGACAACAGGAAAGCATGTTCAAAATAGTATCACAAAAGACAATTCCCCTCATACAGTAAATCACTTATGCTGCATTAATCAAGCAGGAAGCTTCTCCCAATTTACCATTTTAACACTAAATTTATTGTCTGATCACTGGTTAGTCAAACCAGGATCTTTTTCCCCCCACAAAGGTTAAATTGTTGTCCTGCAACCTAGAGAGTCAATTTTTTTTTCTTTAGGATAAATTCAGTATTTGATAACAAGTGTCTGCTAAATTGACACTATTTTAACACTGATGAAAGATAACAAGCTAATTTTCATTGGATGGGTGTTTGTGTTATTAGGCAGGTCTAATGCATGTCTGTGGAGCTGCATCTCCAGCAGAGCATGTTCTTAAAGCTGCCTTTCCTACACACTTCTCTGCTATTATTTAATCATTTCTTAATTAATGTGCTATGAGTCTTCATGAGTCATTTTGTGTTTGGAATTGTTAGTAGGGTTAATGCATGTTCTGCTTGTTTGTGTGATTTTGTATGTTTCTATTTGTTTCAGACTCTGTCTCAATTTTCCAACTTAAACAGTCAGTTTTCTTTTCCCCAGGTTTGCTAACCCAAATTTTGATTTCCCACATTTAATAACAGCATTCCTCTGTGTTTCCACTTACTCTCACTCTGTTGTCCTCTCACTCTCTTGTCCTCTCCCACTTTCAACAGTCCACAGCCGGCAGTTCTCCTTCAGCTTTGTCCTGTGTTCCACTGTCTCTTCTTGCCATTTTACTCCACAGGTGGCAAATGTCAAACTCCAACAGTCTCCTCAGTTCTCCTCAAAAGTTTTCTTCACATGCATAGTGAAGTTGCAGCTTGTTGGAAACACAGTGCCATTCATCCGATCAGTCAGGATGATGGGTTTGCTCTTCTTCTCTGGTGCTGTTTGTCCACATTGCTGCTGCTCGCTGGGACTTTTTGTTCAGGACTTTGCTGCTGTCTCTTTATCTGCCATGTTATTGCTTTGGAGCTGCATTCCTTGTCTTCAGGGAGGTGTGAGCTTGCTTGTGAGGTTGAGAAACACATGGTGCTGTAAATAAGTCAGCCAGAAACTTGGCCTGAACGTTTCCAATGATGTTAAACTATAACTTTCTTCCGACCGCTGCATGTGGAAAATTGATTCAGGTCTGCTTTTCACCTGAAAGTGACAAACTAAGACATTTTCATTATCATCATCACTGCTTAATCAACACATCTCTCTCTCTCTCTCTGTGTTTGTGTGAACAATCCTTTCTTAAAAGCAGAAAATGACATTGTAGTTGTTTTTCGGCTGATCAACACAAAACCTTTTTCCTATGATTATTTTTCTTCGTCTACAATGTAATTTGTCTCTTTTTCACTCTTTTTTTCCCCTTTACAATAGCTTGTGATCCGCAAAATCACTGTTCTCACTCACAATCAGAGGCAATTACTTTTGCACAGTGCACAAAAACACTGTGATGTCAGACACATTCACACTCACTTTGTCATCTGCATAAATAAATCATATGGCTGGAGATATGTGCCATGGTGATCCATAGGCATGATCACACGTTTATTTAATTATTTTCAACCCAACAAAACAAATAAACAAAAACATGATGCTGATGCTATGAACACTCCACACACATGAGTCAAGATGCAGGAAAACTGCTCATGGAAACGCTGCACACTCCAGTTATCATATGTCTGTGAAGGTTCTCAGTCATCCAGGTCATCGTAGTCAAAGGAGCTTGCAAAGAAAAGCGTCTGGACTTCTTTAAGTTGCTTGAAGACGTTTCACCTCTCATCCGAGAAGCTTCTTCAGTTCTAAGGTCAAATGGTGGAGAGTCCCAGATATAAACCTAGTGGGAGTGACCCCGTGACCCCCACAGAGGGACAAAAGGACCCCCTGATGATCCTCTAATCACCTGAGCCAAGGTGTGAAATTGGGTGTGGGACCCAATCAGCCAGAGTTTCGTGTGTGTTAACACACACCCAGGAGTTGTTTGCTCAAACACTCTAAGAAATATCTGTGCTGTTAACACAGTTTCATGGTTCAAGAGACACTCTTTAAAGCCTCGTGCTTTGGCACAAACAGCTGGCTTTTCTTTCTCCCTCTTTTCAATGGCTTCCATCGTCAGCACTACATCAACGAAGAGGCCATCATCTGGTTTTCCAAAATGTCCAAAGATTTTCTGGAGGGCATCATGCTTGGCCCACCACCGTGTCTCACCTATTGGACTGAGGCGTCTGTGTCTTGTGTTTTCGGTTTGTTTCTCCCACAGATTAACCTTGTGATGGGACTCCTTGATGAACACAGCTATGTCATTAAGTAAATTAAAGAGTGATCCACTTTCAATGACACTTTGTGTTGTGTCAGCAATCACAAGATTAAGTATGTGTGCATAGCACCACACATGCACATGAGTTGGAGACTGGGCAGTCATAAGTGCTGAAAAGCCTTTGTACTGGCCCTGCATATTTGAAGCACCATCTGTTGCATTCCCAATGCACATGGCCTTGTCTAGATTCAGATGCTCTAAAACTCCAGAAAGCAAGTTTACAAAGTACTGCCCCGTGGATGCTTCGCACCTCACTATGGAGACAAGCCTCTCCTGCACAGACTCAGTAACATACCTGATGATTACTGAACACTGATCATAACCTGTGATGTCTTGGGTTGTGTCTAGCTGAACAGAAAACATCCCAGCTTTCTGGACATCACTGGCGATGCTCTCTTGAAGGAGATGGCCAAGTGCATCAATCACTGAGTTGACAGTTGTTTTGGAGAGTAGGGTGATGAGAGATCCTCTACCTCTTGATCCACTGGTCTGATGCAACTTCTTGCTTTTTTTCAATGCAGTCATTCAAATGTTCTCCAAGGCACATATCATACTTGCCTAATAACACAATTAGTTCCAGAAAGTTACCATGATCGATGGTGTTATCACCTAAGGTGTATGCAGCCTCATTCTCCACATGCCTATAGCTGAGTCCCCTCTTCCCAAGTACTTTGATCACATCCACTATACGCTCTAAAACTTGCCGTCTCTTTTTCACTTGTGCTCTGTGAGCTGACAACTGACTGCCAGCAAACGAGCTCCTGATGTTGCCTTTTGAGCACCTTAAGAAAAAAGCTTCAGCACAGGTCTGGTGTGTATTTCTCTTTTCATGCTCCTCTGTGCGCAGATGTATATGTCGCCAGTCACTCATGCCTGTTATAAATGTGCTGGTGTCAGTCAGCCTTGCAAATGCCAGACACACAAAGCAGAACAATAAATGGCGTTCTTTGCAATAAGTAAGCCACTTCCTGTTGGTGCCATCTTTACAGCTGAACACCCTCATCACAACTGCACTGCTACTGTTCTGCTGTGGGTGGTAATCTAAGAAGGCCTGTAATATGGCAGGTTCAGGGCGAGCAAAGTAATCGATGCCCTGGCTCTCTCTCTCTTGCTCTTCCATCTCTCTCTCCTGCTCTTTTATTTCTCTCTCTTGCTTGCTCTCTCTCTCTTCCTTTTCCTAAATCCCTCGTTTTGCACAGTCCCTGACGTGCTCTCCGTTGTTGTTTCCCTGCTAATTTTAGCATCACACGGCACAGCTTCTGTATCACGTGGTATAAGGCTCCGCCCTTGTCATTTGTTGAGCAGGAAGAGTGAGCACTTGTTTTCATGCAGAGTACGTCCCGGATCAAAATGTGAAGTTTTACAAATCACCACTTCTTTAGTGAATATCATTTCAGTCTCAGACAATCTCGTTTCTCTTACAGAGGTTGAATGCACCTTCTGCGGATGGCGGTACCACACAGTGTGCGTGGACTTCCCCTGCACAGAAGGCAACTACAAATGCTGTGAATGCTAAATAAACAGAAACAAATGATCCCTGTTGTCTTTGCTTGATGATTGGTTTGAGTCTTGACAATCCACATTGCTGGCGTTGCATCTTTCAATGCCAGCAATGGCAGGTATCAGTGCTCAAACCTTTTGTGTTTGTTTCCAACAAGTTGCCCACCTCGGGAAACAAAAATGTGTTCTTTTACTTGTCAGATGAACATATGAGACACTTTGACTCTTCAGTGCAGTGTGGAGCCTAACAAAGATCTGTTTTGTGTCCCAGCTGATCAGCAGGAGGAGGAGAGTCTGACGGAGCAGCAGAGGAACATTTTCAGCTACTTGGACTCAGCTCAGCCACTACAGAGGAAACAATGAGCTCAACACAGAAGGTGACAGACAGAGCAGGACCATATGACCAAAGATATTTATCACCATATACATTTGAACATTTGCCATAACGATGTAGCTGACGATAGAATTGACACCAGACAAAATACTTTCCAGCTGCACAACTTTATTAAAAAGCCATCAATGTATTTTCACTGAAACAAGCAGCTGTTGTTTATGTGGATTAAAGTTATATAAAAATGTAACAGTGCAAATGCAAATTCCTCGCTGACAGTTTAACCAAAAGGCGTTTCCAGTGGAAACTGGCCGACACATCCTGAGCATAACCATGTATAATATCCACTAAACTTCAGAAGAGGTTATACAGTCGTGGCCAAAAGGTTTGAGAATTGCATAAATATTGGAACCTGGAGAAGTTGCTGCTTAAGTTTTTATAATAGCATTTTGCCTGCACTCCAGAATGTTATGAGGAGTGATCAGATGAACTGCATCGTCCTTCTTTGCCATGAAAACGAACTTAATCCCCAAAAAGCCTTACCACTGCATTTCATTGCTGTCATCAAAGGACCTGCTGAGACCATTTCAGTGATCGTCTTCTTAACTCAGGTGAGAATGTTGGCGAGCACGAGGCTGGAGATCATCATGGCTGTATCCCGATTCAGGTTCTGCAGCTTTAAAGTCCTCAAGGGCCGCGGACTCAAAGACCGCTAAGGCCGAAGTGCGAGGCTCGTAGGCTCGTGAAATGGGACGTCTAGCCTCCGTCGCGCTGCCCAGGTTGCCTAGCAACCATGATACTAACAGCTGGAAACGTTTCATACAGCTTTGTTTGACAGAAATGAAGGAGAACATATTTAGTTCATTTGTTTCTACATGAGCTCTGTGTGATTTGATGAGTATCTGAGGCTGAGACCACAGGACTGTGAAACATGATTGTTGGGCTTCATTTCTGTGCTGAACAGTCGTTTAAGATTAGCTGTAAATAACAATTAGCTGATGTTGTTCATGAGACTAAAGTCATCTCACTGTGGTAATGTAAATATAATATGGCCAATATTATAGTTATTATATTAATCACTTCACTCACAGACAAGTATCTGTGACAGTGTGTATACAGATGTATCATATATAAGAGACAAATATTGTTCATTTAATATGTTGGTACTAAATGTGGCTCAATGCTTACATATATGTGTAAAAAGCAAGTGTACGAGCTGTGATAACTGTGTCTGATAGAATGAAGAGTAGACTGATATATGAAATATTCCTTTATTGGGTGAGAAAATCAGACCATGTCATAACTGCTTTAAGTCACACAGAATAGATAAATTCAAATTCAAATTTTATTTGTCACATACACAGTCATACACAGTATGATATGTAGTGAAATGCTTGGACAACTGCTCGTGACCTAAAGAAAACAAAAAAGGAAAAGGCTATGAATAAGATAGGAAATAAATATGAAAAATTAAAAAGGGTAAATTTAACTAGGAAGGAATAAAATATAAATTAAGGTTAAAAATGAAATAACTGTACAACACACTGGGAAAGAATAAGATAAAATATATAAATTAAATTGAAAATAAAATAACTGTACAACAAAATACACAATATAGAACTATATAAGAATGTATGAACAAAATACACAAGAAGTATAAATAAATATATACACAATAACAGCAGCAGTGATTTAAGTGATGAAGTGAAAACAAAGTCCAGTGTGTGTGTAAGAACCATATGTGTGGGTCAGTACTGTGTGGTGGTGTGATTGAGAGACCGTATCGCCTGCGGGAAGAAGCTCCTCCTCAGTCTCTCTGTGTTGGTCTTCAGGGAGCGGAATCGCTTTCCTGACCTCAGCAGAGAGAACAGTCTGTTGTTGGGATGGTTGAGGTCCTTCACGATCTTCCTGGCCTTGGTCCAGCACCGCCTGCTGTAGATTGAGTGCAGGTCAGGGAGCTCGGAGCAGATGGTGCGCTCAGCTGACCGCACAACCCTCTGTAGAGCTCGTCTGTCCTGCATGGTGCTGTTCCCGAACCAGGTTAAGATGTTTCCCGTCAGGATGCTCTCTATGGTGCACGAGTAAAAGTTCCTGAGCACCTTGGAGGGCAGTTGGAAGTCTCTCAAGCGTCTGAGGTGGTAGAGACGCTGACGGGCCTTTTTCACCACGGTGTTGATGTGACAGGACCATGACAGGTCCTGCGTGATGTGAACTCCGAGGTATTTGAAGCTGTCCACTCTCTCCACTGGGCACTCGTTGATGACGGGGGTCTGGTAGTTCCTCTCCTGCTTAGTGCTGAAGTCCACTATCAGCTCCTTTGTCTTACTGACGTTTAGAAGGAGGTTGTTCCTCTGGCACCAGTTCTCCAGATTCCTAATCTCCTTCAGGTAGGCCGTCTCGTTGTTATCAGAGATCAGGCCCACCACGACGGTGTCGTCAGCAAACTTGATGATGGTGGTGGAGCTGGTAGTGGCCACGCAGTCATATGTGTACAAAGAGTACAGCAGGGGGCTCAGAACACACCCCTGGGGGGCTCCAGTGCTGAGAGTGGTGGAGGCTGAGACATGTCTGCCCATCCTTACTGCCTGTGGTCTGCCAGTTAGGAAGTTGGAGATCCACTGACACATAGATGAGCTGAGTCCCAGATGCTCCAGCTTGGTGGTGAGTGTGGAGGGAATTATGGTGTTAAATGCAGAGCTGTAGTCTATGAAGAGCATTTGAACATAATTCCCCCTTCTAGTGTCCAAGTGAGTGAGTGATGTGTGGAGGAGATGAGAGATGGCATCGTCTGTGGAACGATTTGGACGGTAAGCGAACTGTAGTGGGTCCAGTGTGTCTGGTAGTGAAGAAATGATGAAGTCTCTGACCAGGCGTTCAAAGCACTTCATCACTACTGAGGTGAGGGCTACAGGGCGATAGTCATTGAGAGAAGCAGGGTGGGGTTTCTTCGGGACAGGAACAATGATGGACTCCTTGAAGCATGTGGGGATCACCGACTGAGATAAAGAGATATTATAGTTATTATATTAATCACTTCACTCACAGACAAGTATCTGTAACAGTGTGTATATAGATGTGTCATATATAAGAGACAAATATTGTTCATTTAATATGTTGGTACTAAATGTGGCTCAATGCTTACATATATGTGTAAAAAGCAAATGTAGGAGCTGTGATAACTGTGTCTGATAGAATGAAGAGCAGACTGATATATGAAATATTCCTTTATTGGGTGAGAAAATCAGACCATGTCATAACTGCTTTAAGTCACACAGAATAGATATCAGAGCCTTAAACAGGCTGACTTCTGCTAAATGGGTCAAACTGGGCAGAAAGTCTACAAACACATAACATCCTTATAGAATATGATGTAACACTTGTTAAGGTTCAAAATTGAGGAAGGAGAGTACAAACCACCCATGGTCCAGAAGCTCTTGGTCAAACAATGATTTTTAATGAATACACACGTGTGGGAAGACAACTCTGTACGCAGACAGCAATTAGTCTTCAACTTAATCAAAGCATGAACAGATATTTTATAGCATCAGGGTTTGATTTACTGACGCCCCTTCATGCGTCACAGATACATTTTATACATAGATCAGATCAACACCACAATGACTTTTAACCCAGAAGATCATCTTCTATTTTCATGGATGGTACTTTCCGTTCTTGTCTTAAAGTGAATTGTTCCTCTTTCTTGCCGAGACATGACTAATCTCTCCTCTAAATAAATCTAACTCATGTGTGTGTGTGTGTTGACCTCACATGCTCTTTGTGTCACCTCTTCACCTACTAACTGTCTGTGTCTCGTCCTCAAATGCTCTTTCTCAATTCACCTGTTGCACTTCTGACCTTTCACGAGACCAGAGGCTCACTGAGACTATATGTATGTCTTCTACTAAATAAATGTTTTAACCAAGAACCTCTACTTAAAACCTTAATATGAAATGACCTGATATATAAGTGTTTTGTAAGCATGTATTGCAATTCCTTCTATGTTCTAGTTTTCCCTCAGCATGTATCACCTGAACAGTCACGTCAGTGAAGCTTAAGACCTTTAAAGAACCTGAACATCAACTCAAATAAGCACAGATATGCATTGTGTACACAATAGTTATAACGGCATCTGAAATACAAAATTAACATCATCATAAACATCTTAAGGCCATCTTAAAGCTATCTGTTACATTGTCAAAGCAATGATCATACTGCAGATTATATTATTAATGCAATGGTAATAATGATGATTATTTAACAATAGCAGTAAAATAATTTCCCTGCTCCACACACTATAGATCAACTTAGCTCAGAATATATAAAGCATATAAACAGTTACAGCAATATGATGCAACAAACACAGCAGATACTGATCCAAAATACTCAAAGCTTCATAGAACTGAAACCAACATTTATTTTTAGCTCCATTCTGCTGCTGATACAGACTTTAGGTTTCTGAACATTAAACTTGTTGCTGCCTTTCATAGTGTGTAACTTGAAGGCCCTGAGTACTTTCTCCCACACTGAAAACACTGGGAGGATCACATTATGTGAACATTACCTAATAAGACTGATTCAGCACAGACAGTTATGTTAAACTTTCCTAGCAGTCCTTCACAAACAGGGAACAGTCTGTCTATTCTCTCCATCTGTCAGCTGCTGCTGGCTCTTCCTCCTCCTCTTCCTCACACACTGCTGAGTTTGTCCTGGTGGATCATCAGGGCTGCAAAGCCTCACAGATGATGTGCAGCAGTGGCTCCCTCAGTCTGTCCTCACTCTGGACACTTGCAGTCGTCACACATGGAAATCAAATGTGTGATAAGCTGCAGGATTCAAACACAAGTGTAACTTATAAACACATGTTCATACTTTTATTCCACAATCAGAGAGAAAGAAACAGAGAGAGAGTGCAGGACAGACAGACAGGTGACAGTCTCAGGTGTACACACTGCTACACAACAGCACCAGAGAAGCAGGATTTAGTGTTTGTGTTATTACGAGTGTAAACAAGAAGAGTTCCAGATGGTGCAGTGGACACATGTGTGACTGCTGTGATTAAAGCATCTTTCTTTCAGCTTAACGAGTGAACCGTCAGCTCGTTCAAACACACGTTAAAGTGCGTTTGGCTCGACACCAGCGAACAGAGGCAGCAATATAACACAGCTAACATTAACAGTGCAGTGAATCCTGCTTGTGCCGTGATGTTCAGGACTGCAAACCGAGCAGCATCACTGACTTTCAGCTTGTTGTGTTTGTGGATATATGACTGACTTTAATTATCCACAAAATCATCACATTCTCTGTCAGATTAAGGTCGACTATTGAACGGCGTATATTTTAAAGGCTTTAAAACCAAGTTAACGCTGAAAGTACAAACATCACTAATGTCACATAACTCTGCCGACAAGGCATAGCTATGGCTATGAAATGCTCTTTGTGTATCACTTCTTCATTATGAAAGATGTCATTAATGCACTAGTAATGTCTCATCTGGAGTATTGTTCAATCATTTGGTCAGCAGCTAATGAGACAGATCTTAACAGACTTCAGTTAGTCCAGAATAAGGCGTCCAGATTAGTGTGAAGATGTTCATACTATACTAATATTGATCAAATGCATAATAACCTTTCTTGGCTTCCTGTACAGGCTAAAATATTCTATGGCTTACTTGTAGTTCTAAAGAAAGCAATTCTGTTAAACACACCACATTTATTCTGCTCAGCTGCAGTATCCAGATGAAATACATCATCATATTACACAGTTTTCAACAAACTGCAATTTAGTAAATGCTCGAGTTAAAAGTAACGTTTTGTAAAACTGTTACATTTAGAGCAACTTTTAAGTGGAATAAGTTGCCTTAAAAAATTAGAGCATTATTCAAAACTTCAATGAAGACTTAAAAGCCGATTTACAGAGCTTTTAGTTGTTGTAAATATTGTAAGACATGATTTGTTTTTGAAATTTGTGTAATGTGCCTCAATGTTATTGATATTATTATTATTATTATTGATTGCTTATATTTGAACAATTGTGAAACCTCACTGTGGATGTAAGAGTGAAATTATGTGGATATCTTGAATCCACTTTATTGTGTAATATTTTATGTGAGTATTTGACGGAAGACGAGCAACATCTGTTGTGGAAGCTAACGGGGTTCCTTTAGAATAAACAAACATAGGATTTATTATCACTGAATAATTCTGTATAAATCTATACAAATTATAGAAATATGTAATAGGAAACAACAAAATAATCTAAATTATAAAATAATGTGTGTGTGTGTGTGTGTGTGTGTGTGTGTGTGTGTGTGTGTGTGTGTGTGTGTGTGTGTGTGTGTGTGCATGATTTTAGTGTTTGAACAGTCATGAATTATCTTTAACAGCAGGTTGGATGTAATGTGTTAGAACTACCAGCAGGTGGGGATAAGAGACCTTTAAGGTGTTTGGTGCCACGCTCCACCTTCAGGTTTAAAACTAGTGTTAATGGAGTTTGAAGGTTGAGTTTGTTCCACGACTGCATTTCACTCACTGCCTCTGTTTGTATCTCTGTCACTGCAGGACCAACATGGAGCCAGAAGTCAGCGCTCTCAGGAGGCCGACAAACCTCACAGAAGAAAGGGAGAGAAAAAACACAGCTGTGACGAGTGTGGGAAGGGTTTTACTCTGAGGGCTAAACTAAAACAGCATCAGGTCATCCACACTGGAGAGAGACCGTTCAGCTGTGACTTGTGTGGAAAGTCTTTTTCCTTCAAGGTTTCCCTAAAACAACACCAACTCATCCACAGTGGAGTTAAAGCGTACAGCTGTGATCAGTGTGGCAGAGCTTTTACTCAAAGTAGCCACTTACAGAGGCATCTAGTTACCCACTCTGGAATTAAGGCATACAGCTGTGATCAGTGTGGCAGAGCTTTTACTCAAAGTAGCCACTTACAGAGGCATCTAGTTACCCACTCTGGAATTAAGCCATACAGCTGTGATCAGTGTGGCAGAGCTTTTACTCAAAGTAGCCACTTACAGAGGCATCTAGTTACCCACTCTGGAATTAAGCCATACAGCTGTGACGAGTGTGGGATGGAGTTTACTGTGAAGGCTTCACTAAAACAGCATCAGGTCATCCACACTGGAGAGAGACCGTTCAGCTGTGACTTGTGTGGAAAGTCTTTTTCCTGGATGCGTTCCCTAAAACAACACCAACTCATCCACAGTGGAGTTAAAGCGTACAGCTGTGATCAGTGTGGCAGAGCTTTTACTCACAGTAGCCACTTACAGAGGCATCTAGTTACCCACTCTGGAATTAAGGCATACAGCTGTGACGAGTGTGGAAAAACTTTCGGCCAGAGAGGGAGCCGAAATACACACCTACGCATTCACACCAGACATGATGTGTACTGCTGTGAACAGTGTGGCAAACAGTTTACAACAGACGCACAGTTACAACAACACATGTTTACCCACACTGAGGAGAGACCTTATCGATGTGACCTGTGTGAGAAGACTTTTAAATCTCCACATCACCTGAGACGACACCAACAGATCCACACCAGAAAGAGACTCTACAAGTGCAGCTACTGTGAGGTATGTATTTATATTGTTATCTTGTCATTTTAGCCTGACTGTTTGGAACAACTCTGCTCATTAAACTGTGTTAGCATGTTAGCAATTCTACTGCATGGAAAAGCAGCTCTGAGTGATTATTCAGATTTTCCTTTCAGTTATGATTTTAGTATCACTGTAGTATTATGGTGGTAGTATTGTAGTTATTGCAGCCCAGTAAACTGAGTGTGTTAACTGAAACAGTCAAATGTAGTTGGACGTCTGCAGAGATGCTCTTTATTTCAGGCGACGTTCAGGATACAAGGACTGACTTACACTGTCTTTGTGTCTTTGTTTAGAAGCAGAGCGACACAGATGGATCCAGTTCTCAACCCTGTCATCACTGTGGTGGTGGGAAAGACTTTCATTGTGACCTCTGTGGAAAAACTTTCAGTCGGCAAGCTGCCCTTAAAACACATCAACGTAGACACACTGGAGACAAACTGAAATACTGCAAAGAATGTGGGAGAAGCTTCACCACATCACATCACTTAAAACAACATGAACTGATTCACAGTGGGGTTAAAAAGCACCTCTGTGATCAGTGTGGGTCATCCTTCACCACTGCATGGAAGCTTAAATCACACAAACGAGTCCACACAGGAGAGAAACCACACAAGTGCAGACACTGTGAGAGAAGCTTCTCACGGTCAGGTAGTCGTAACATTCATGAACGTGCACACATGGAAGGAAACTACAGCTGTGACCAGTGTGACAAGAGCTTCAGGAATCTCAGTTCATACTCTGAACACAAACGATCCCACGTTACTAATAAACTGTTTCACTGTTACCAATGTGCCCAAACATTCACCT
This sequence comes from Rhamphochromis longiceps, assembly GCF_057381845.1. Taxonomy (NCBI): domain Eukaryota; kingdom Metazoa; phylum Chordata; class Actinopteri; order Cichliformes; family Cichlidae; genus Rhamphochromis; species Rhamphochromis longiceps. The sequence continues at coordinate 2,154,732 of NW_028187224.1, forward strand.
CATTGTCTGCTCTGTGCAAACATAAGCGCGATCACTCAGGGCTGAAATCACTCTCATCACTGGATAACAGTGAATCTGAAGACACAGAAAGATCCTCTGGTTTCTGTGTCGGACTCAAAAAGCTTGAGATCAGGCTCCACAGAGTTCAGATAGAATCATTTAAACTTGTGTTGAACTGAACTGGTTGCTGGGCTGAACTTCTACATAATACAGATCTACATGGGATCTTCTTTTCTGTTGTTTTACTGAGTCAGTTTTGTCCTTTTTTCTCTGTCCTGGTTTTGCTCGTCTGTAAATGATTGAAACTCAGTCAAATAGTTCATTGTTCTCCAGCAAAACGTTTTGGAAACTCATGTTTAACCTTTAAAACTCTGACATGTTTTAGCACACAAGGCTTCATCGGGGAGTTCACTCATGATTGGACCATGAGAACAAAGGTTTTTAGTTCTTTCAAAGAGAGTCTTGGAGATGTTTGATGTTTCTGTTTTTCTGAAACCACCTGAAAGAAAAACTATTTTTCTTGCTTTATGTAGTGTGGAAGTTTTTAATGTTTCTTCATCTGTGATGTTCTTGAATGTGTTCACGTGAAGATGGTACAAATAAACTGTCCTTTCAGCTTTAGCTCCTAATTTATTCATTATTTATGGTTGTAGCACAGCAGCCGTCTCTTGATTAACACATGGAGGGCTCGGGATCTGATGGTGTCGTCTCCCTAATTTGCCCACTCAGTAAATCTCACTCATGGCCAAGAAATTGAAATAAACCTTGTTTCCCTGCTGGATAGTGATCCACTGTAACTCTGCTCCTCCTTCCTGTTTAGGATTTCTGTGGCTGAAGTAAAATTCCCTCCATCCATCACTTATCCCAGCTAACCCAAAGTGAAATAAAGTTTTGCTGGTCTTAAAAAAGCATTACAATAATGGGCATTACCAATGCAAACTGAATGATACAGAAGATGAAAGAAGAGACTTTGATCAGTTAATAAAGCTCATGATCTGGATTCATTGTGGCTGCTACACAGATACTTCTGGGTCACTTCTCTCAGTTAGGAACCTTCCTCACCAAACTGACTGTTGGACCACACCCCTGGTTTCATGAGAAATTGTTTCAGCCATGATTTCTCTTCCTGTATTTCAGAGTAAAGACTGAAGTGACAAATGGAAGCATGTTTAAAAAACACAATGTGAGAGAGACGTTGAGGTCCTTAGAAGTTACCCTGGGTTTTTCTGTCACCCTGCTAGATGTTACACACCTTGTTATTGGACTGATTTCTACTGCTGGACTACTCCTGCGGAGAGTAACAATACTCTTACTAATTAGCTCCCTTTCACACCTTTGGGGATATTTATTTTTGTGTTTGCAGCGCTGTGAGCCAGAACAGCGAGAGAAAAATCTGCAACAGCGACGAGCCGAATGCTTACGTGAATCGCAGCAGCTGCACATGTGCTACGCTGAATTAGAGGATATCTTTGCTCTGGATTTCTATTTCTACTTTTTCATTTCTATATGATTCTTCTTGCATCTAAACAAAGATGATTCAATTTGCTAAATGTTGATGGCTCTTCGTGCTCAGGTGTAAATGAGACGTAATATTTGCTCTTGGTTTGGTTCTCCTGTACAGAACCTTGCAGTACAACAGAAACCTAAAAACATTATTTGTAGTTGTTATTCTTAGTTGTTCTGCTGCCTAAATACCACAGGGTCTGATTATGAAGTTATTGAGCTGCACATACGTTACGACCTGCTTAAGTTCGAGGTCACAGCGTCTGTAGAGCAGCTGGAACATAATGAAGTCTACAAGGTTAAAGTTTTCTCTTCAGTTATTGTTCTTTCTGCTGCTTGGTTTGATGGATCTGAGAGCTTTTGTTTTTATTATTGTTATTATAATTATCATTAATATTTTACTCTCTAGAAGCTTTAAAATAGTGTTTGTGTTTGAAAACATTGATTTAAGAATTGAACAGAAACATCTGTCCTTCTGAAAATCGCCCAAAGGCACGGAGACAAAGTCAAAGGATGCAACCTGTAACTTTCTCTTCCTTCATGTCAGGACCACCATCCATGATTTATATAAAATGCATATAGCAACAGTAGCACTTTAGTTTGGACTTTATGATTTCTGTAACTGGAAAATATTATTTTGTTTAAAGACAGAAGTGACCGCATAGTTGCAACATCAAAGGGAAATATGAATTAATTAGCATCAAGTATATTTGTTGCTTAAGCGTTTGCACTATAACTTAAGTAGGATTATAACTTTTAAGGAAGGAAAGATTTCAGATATTTAGTTCACTGTTTCAGTTATTTTATATGAAATTAAAACATTTACGTTGGTCAAATATGATGCTCTAAATCAAATAAAAGTTTGAAAATAAATGATGTATTTTTAAATGCTGCAACAAATGTTCACAAAAAGTAACTATAATTAAAACCAGTTAAACAAAATCAAATGTTTGAATCATGCTTAACCAAATGCCAGGCTGGAGAGCTGAACCTAAAGTATACGTAGAAAGATTTCAACATCTGAGCAGTTTTTAATGTTTTTATCACATATAAATGTCACAGCAGTGGGTCCTGGCCCAATGCTTTGTGTTTTTGCTTTTCTTTGACTCTTGTTTTTCTTGGTTTTTGTTCTTCTTATTTATCAGGCTCTCAGTAATCTTAGTTCTCCCTCCCTCAGTGTTCATTTCAGCCTGTGTTTAGTTTCTGTTCCCGTGTCCCACGTTTCATCGTTTCATGTCGAGTCAGCCCTGTCTCTCTGTTTCCTGTGTCTCCCCAGTCAGCCCCGCCTCCCTCGGGCACTCATGTGTGATACAGAGTAAGAAACCTGACTACATTTGCTACACTCTCTTTATTACCTGTTACTTTAAAATTCATACACTAATTATGTCTGCCCATCTCTCTAATGTGAAGGTCAAAGGTCAACATCCCAGTGACATAAGAATAATCCCAAAGGGGCAAAGGCAGCGGTTAATTTAGCACATTTAGCATCAAGGGTACAGCAAGGATATACTTTTACTTATTGTGGCAGGGGTGTGGTCTCTGGCCTGCTGCAGTGGAGGCTGGTGGCGGGACGTTGGACGGCACAGGTGAGGGTGATGGAGCTCATGACTCTCCCCTTTATAGTGACGGAGGAGACTGGCGTGGGGGAAGCGTGTAGTGGAGGAAGCCGAGGAGAGAGCTGGTTTCTGGCTACAAAGACGGCGTCAAACCAGAAAAGATTGCTCGTGGTCAAATAATGTGTCAATCACCTGTGAATCAAACTGTGTGTGGCTCAGTTCATGTCACAGTGTTATTTAGTATATCTTCACTTGTCTCACTCTCCTTCTGTTCTGTCCATCAGGACGATCCTCAGCGCTTACACAGATCCTCCATCGATGTTTTGGATCCAATCAGTGATCAGTTCTACGAGGAGGCCTGGATGTTCACCAGCGCTCGCTACACCTCCATCTACCAGAAGGTGAGTGTACTCCTTTGTACTCAGATTAACATTTTACTTCTTAAAATACATTTTCATATATGAGCTTTCTATTATTTCATGGGCCATTTAATCAATATTAAAATTACAAGCATATCAACAAAGGTGAAGCTGGTTTTTTTCCACTTGCTGTCACACAGTCATGGAGGAATACAATAAATACATAATCAGTCATAGATCCTGAACAATGACATTAAAAGAAAGTCTGTGGCTCTAAAAACTAAACAGTATAAAGACATGCTCCAAGCTGCTGTTTCTCTCCTACTCCTCTAGGTTTTCCACTGTCGGCCATCCAGCGATGCTGGAGGGCTACCTGGCCAATGCTGGCCTACACAAAGAGGTCCTGGCTCGGAGGAGCTGAAGAAGATCCTTGCCTTCCTCGTCAGTTTCCTCTTCAGTTCCTATCCCAACAAAACCTTCTTGCACCTATTAGCTCCAAAGAGGCTATGGTGCCCGTGGAGGTCTGGACGTGAGGCCTGTGCTCATCACGTGGATAGAAAACACTCTGACACCATTCTGGAGGTCTGATGGGACTCTGACCAAAACACAGATGAAATAAAACTTGTGGCTGGAGCTTTTAAAATGACTTTTTCACCTCATAGATTAATGCTCATGATTGCATGTTAGCAAGACAGCATCTCCCCAAGGTGAAACTCTCAGGAGACATTTACTCTTAAACTGTAATCTGGTTGAGACTACTTGAGGAGATCTTAGTAGCGAGTATGTGGATTTAGTCTCTTCACCAACAGCAGACAGACCCATGCCAAGAAAGCAGACATGTTCTCAAAGAAAGCCGAGAGCAGAGATTGGAAAAAGCTAAAAAGAAAAAGCTGCAGCTTCAGACGACTATCTGCCTGTAAGGCTGAAAAAGTCCAGTTACGCTCTATTTTGGAAAAGCTCCCAGTTTTGGTAACCTGGACTTTTATTTCCCCTCTTCTGCTACAGATGTTGACTGTGACCTCAGAGGCCAACTGGACCACACAGCTGCAGCAGGAGTGAGGGAGAGGAGTCTTCATCCAGCTTCAAAGAAAACATCCAGGTAAAGTGACGTGGATCAGCGGATAAAGCCGTCTCCACTTTCAAAGGAGATCCTCTGAGAGAGAGACTCTCTGAGCCATTTTAGCCTCAAATTATAGGACTTTATAGTACAGCAACACTTTTAAAGGACAAAAATAACATAAACTGTGACTGTAATACAAACAAAGTATTGCATGTGTTTTTAAAAGTGTTCCTCCGATGGGCAGGATATCACTATTAGACTGTCCCACCAGCCAACTTCAACAAGAGACCACAGCAGCATTCAGTGATCAGCACAGATGTTCCTCTAACACTCAGCATCTGATCCCTGTTGGTCTGTGTGCTTCTGCTTTTGCTCAGTTAGAAACCCTGCAGCAACCCGACCCAAAACTGTGTCTTCTTGTTGGCCTCAACGTTGAAGTGTCAAACGTCCAACATCTGGAAAGGAAACCACGCCAGTGTACTGTGATGTTTCACCAACATGTGGCAGACGCTGGTCCTGCCTTTCATGCTGACATCAGCAGAGAGCCCCGCCTACCTCAAAGCCTCCCCTGTCATGTATTGATCAGGATGATTATGAAGATGAGCGAGTGCAAATAAGACTGTAAAAGTCCACGAGCAGAATGTTTGGATGCTTTCTAATGATTCATGAATATCATGAGAGTGTTTGTGTGTTTTGTCTTTTCTTTGCTGACGTTTGTTACTAACAAAGACAATTTACGCTCTGTGTGTGTTTTCATCCTTACCAGCCGCACTCTAACTGCAATGAAGGAAACAAACTGTAGAAATGGTCGACTCAGTGACTTCATAAAATATTGAAGTGGTTCAGGTAGAGCCAGTTTTTAAATGACCATGAACACTGAGCGTATTGTATCTGTACAGCATGTTTTTCTATTAGACAGATTTGTAACAGAGGCCTTGCTCTCAGTAAGTTTGAAATCCTTTTCTGATTTCTTTTGTAATCTCTGATCTTTGTGTATCCTGCTCAGTTTGCATGCTGCCTGTAGGAGTTTCTGTCTTTGTATTTGAAGATAATTCATTGAATATACTCAGCTGCTTCCCTTTGGTGCCTCACACATCACTGAAGTTTTTCAGTGTCCAGTTATTTGTTTTTAATAGCTGTTTGAATTCTCTGTATGTTTGACCCTGTAGACTGTTTAATGGACTGCTCGTCTTCCTGTTTGTAACCACTGCCTGTTTAGGACTAAAGATTTGGATTTTTGACTTTAACACAGCCTCTGCGTGTCGTCCCTTTGTGTCCTCGTCCTCTGTGAATGTGTCACAGATGTTTCCATGATAATAACACAGCTTTCCCACAGTGGCTTGCAGCAGCATTTATTCACAGCACATTTGAGAAAGGTTCAGATTAACTCGATGAGTTTATATTCAGAATGATTCTGACAGTGGGCCACTGTGAATTGTGATCTTTCATCAGGTCAATGTTTAAGTTCAGTATTTCAAAGCAGGAGCTATGAACAGTCATCATGTTGGCATTAGAATTATTATTATTAATCATTATTAATAATGTCGTTACTCATGTATAACTTTGATTAGTATACATGAATTTTATCAATAGTAAAAATAATGAATAATTCATGTATAACTTTTATTGTGTTTTGTATATTAATTATATTTAAATAGAGATGTTGACCCTGTCTCTACAGTAGCATCAGTGTAACATACATTATTGGTCCAAGCTGTCATAAATGGGGAGCCTGATCCTTTATTATGAAAACATGACGAGTATTTTTCTTGTCAGTTGGGAAGAAGTTGGTCTTTTTTTCCTTCTTTTTGCTCAGTTTGTCTTTTCTTTGATAATTGAAACTCTGATCAAACCTACTCATGTTCACAGCATGTAAAAGCAGCTGACAGTCCGTGGCATTGTTGTTTGTAGAGGTGCAGTGTAGTGGGAGCATAAATCAAAAGAAAACAGTAAAATTTATGTAATAAAACATCTGAATGAAAATGAACAGGCCCTTTATGAACTTCAAAGGGATCTGAAAACAACACTTTTTAAAAGAGTATCTTGGGGTGTAGGTGGTCAAAATAGAAAACTGAGCTGAGACTCTAAGTTCAATCCATCCATTGGTTTTTACTTAGGAGGAAGAAATGTCAGGCTGGTGCAGGCTGGTTAGGTGCATGTGGTTATCTTTACCTAAATGAGTTCACTTTGTGGCTGCCAGGTTGGGCAGAAGTACCTGTCCCCTGTTAGGCTTAGTTAGGCTGTTCTCTTCTAATCAGACAAATAAGGCGATGACTTTCTGTGAACAGTATTTCTTATAACTCAGCAGTATAATGCATCATAAAACAATATCATTCATTCACAATAAATCAGCAGTCTAATGCAAATCAGTTTAATAAATGCAATAGTTATTACCTTTAGGTTATTACCTTTAAACCTTTAGGAGAGCCGTCTCTGTGCTGTGGTTCACCCTAAAACCAGACTGGAATATCTCCAGGATCTGTCTATCATTGAGAAAATCAGTAATCTGAGTAAAAACAAGTTTTTCTAAGATTTTACTTAAAAATGGTGAGTTGGATACAGGTCTGTAGTTATTAAAATCATTACAATCCAAATTGCTCTTCTTCAGAAGGGGCCTCACCACCGCCGTTTTAAAGGCAGCAGGGAAGACACCCAACTGAAGAGAGCAATTCATCATGTATAAAAGCTCAGCCTCAAAAAATCCATAAAGTGTTTTAAAGAGTGAAGAAGGGATTGGATCTAAAAGACATGTGGTGGGTCTCACTGTGGAGAAAACTTTCTGCAGGTTCTCAGCATTAACCAGGACAAAGCTGTCCAGTGTCTCCTCAGGTACAATCGAGCCCTCAGATGTGTTTAAAATCATATCGCGATTAGATAAAATATCAGATCTGATGGCGCTGATTTTTCCCCTGAAGTGGTCTGCAAACTGCTCACAGAGCGAGTCTGTTCTTTGGGAGCTGTTAAAATCAGGGTTAAATAAATGATCTATGGTGGAAAAGAGGACCTTGGGATTATTTTTGTTATTACTGATTATTTTGGCAAAGTATGAATTTCTTGACTTCCTTAATGTATTATTGTACATTTTAAGTTGCTCGCAAAATATTTGATGGTTGATAGTGTTTTTATTTTTCCTCCACCTCCTTTCTGCTGCCCTGCAATTTCTTTTGAGTTTTTTGACTTCTTCGTTTCTCCAGGGTGATGCATGTTTTACGTTAATCTTTTTGGTGGTGAGTGGAGCAACGGAGTCAAGGCTTTTCTTCAGTTTGCTGTTAAAATAACTAAAAATCAAATCGCAGGATGCAGGTAAAATCACAGGGGGGCATTCGTCTAAAACCCTGGTGAAATTTGCAGCCACTTCAGAGGTTAGATAGCGCCTCCTCACAGTTCGCACTGAGGTCTTCCGCTGAATAAAACCGGTGATGTTAAAAAACACACAGTAGTGGTCAGAGACAGCCAAGTCAACAACAGAGGACACGCTGGTGGACAGCCCATGGGTGATGACCAGGTCCAGAGTGTGTCCTCTGTTGTGAGTCGACTGCGTGACGTGCTGGTAAAATCCAAACAGTGAAGAATGTTTAAGAATTCTTTTGCTGCAGGGTCAGAAGGATTATCTATGTGCAGGTTAAAATCACCGGTTAAAATTATCATGTTATATTTTGAGTGTATGTTTGTTAAAAATTCAGAGAATTCCTTGATAAAAGCAGCGCTGTCTTTAGGTGGTCTATAAACTGTGACAGATAAAACTGGAGGGCTGCTGAAAACAATAGCACGGAATTCAAAAGTGGTAAAATGATCAAGTAAAATTTGTTTGGTGGTGAGTGTGTTGTTGGTTAAAGATGCAGTCCCACCACCTCTCTCACCACTTCTAATAGAAAAAGAGAAATTAAAATTTGGTGGGGAGGCCTCAGTGAGAACAACTGGTGCATCCGAACCCAGCCATGTTTCAGTTAAAAATAAACAGTCAAGTTTATTATCTAAAATTAAATCATTAATAATAAAAGACTTGTTCCACAGAGAGCGGACATTTAAAAGTGCCATACTGATTGAGACTGGTGGATTTTTGACAATAGAGTTGAATGGATGTTGATATTTTTGAAGAGGCCGGAGGTTATTAATGTTTTTGGAGTTACTGGATTTATGATAATTCTGTTGCTCTGTTTGTGATTATGACGGGTATTGTGTTGACTGTGGGAGAGAAAGGTCCGAGTCCAGAGTTTTGTGTATTACTGTTAAAAGTGGAACAAATATAGGAGCTGGGACCAAGGGGACATCAGTCAGTAGCAGACGGATCAGCAGGTAATGTCAGTTTGGGGTAGTGACAGGGCGGTGTGCGGCAGTGCTGTACGCCAAATGCCAAATTGGCGGACAGCAAACGGCGTCCCCAGGCGTTGAGGTGGAGCCCGTCTGCCCCAAAAAGATGCCTCCTCTCCCAGAAGGCATCAAAGTTGTTAATAAAACCCAAGCCGTGGGAGACACAGGCGGAGGAAAGCCAGGTGTTAAGGCTGAGCAGCCGGCTGAAACGGCCTATCCCTCTGCCACAGGTGGGGGTGGGCCCAGAGATAAAAGCACTCACCTGCAACTGACCAAGGAGGCTGAAGAGTTGGAGGAAGTCCAACTTCAGCAGCTCAGATTGCTGTTTGGGGATGTCATTGGTGCCGATGTGGATGATGAGCCGGTTAACCTGTGGGTGGGATGCCAGAATGTTGGGAATTCTGTCCACTATGTCAACAACAGTGGCTCCCGGGAACGACAGCGTGAGCGCCCCCCTCATCCGCACGTTCCTGATGATGGAATCCCCGAGGACCAGCGTGGAGAGAGGAGGTGCCACCGGGGGCTGTTGGCCATCTGAGACGCCCGCGCCGCGACACCGGAGGTGTTCAGATGGAGATGCGCCAGCCGGACTGCGTGAGTGACTCCCAGGTTTAGCTCTGACTCTACGCTCTGCTGAATCCTTTGAACCTGCTGATCAGTAAAGCTCTACGTGCTGCAGCAGATTGACCTCATCTGTGTTCACAGGTGTGGACCTCAGCGCTGAGGTGCAGGAGACTTTCATTCAGTTCTCCCTGCAAACAGCATCCAGCCTGGAAATACTGTCATCTTTCCCACAAATGCTGCTCTTATCTCAGAGAAGAAGTCTGATGTAAATAACTGCAATCAACAGTGATGTTCTGCACAGATCACTTTTCCATTTTGCTCTCTAGATGAGTCCCAGCTGCCTGACCTTGTGTCCAGGTGATCGTCTCACTGAGGAGCTTTTGTTCTGAAAATCTCACGTCCATCACCTGTTTCCTTTTTACTATCTCTGCTCTTTCTTTATTCACAATGCTCATAATATCACACAATTATATTCATCACCTGCATGTTTTTATCCAGCTGCTGTTAGAACCAAACAAATAAAAAGGATGAAAAGCCTGAAATCCTTTGATTTATTACATTTGAAACAAATATGAGAGCATCCCTAACAGCACAGCTGAGACCTTTGTTTTAATCAAGCCTTTGTATCGACACACTTGTAAAGATTCATATACAAAACATAATAGAATAAATCAATATAAAATACACATAATCACAAAAATGCAGCCATGTTGTGAGTTTGCATGTAAAACATGCATGTTTCCCTTTGTACAGGCAGATTTACAGCAGACAAAGCAACACGCTGATCGACTTTGACCGCTGCAAAAACAAAATACCCACCAAGTCTGAAGTCGATCAGAGGAACTGTTGACAGACTGACAGACATACAGATGCTTGATTCATTAGTGCGATTAAATGTTCTTCTTTAGCAGCATCACTTCATGTGTTTGTGTTCCAGGAATAAAGGTCTGTTTAAACTGGACGTCTCCTCAGCATCACTCGTGCTGTCATGGTTTCAAAGCTGTGCAGAAAGAATCTGAGGGATGATACAGAGGTGACCAAAGTTACAAACATCCAGCTGTGCTGCAAATGTTTGCAGAGCTCCAAACTCTTTGGCTTTCTGCAGAGCAAGTATGGAAGAAGCACCTGAGCTAACTTCAGTTTAGACGATATGAGGAAAAATGCTGCTTCCCAAAGTTTCCTACAAGTATCCAGTTTATATTTAGAGAAGCGAAGGCTCTTTATCCTGACAACTACTCCCTGGTGGATCCCTGTCCTGTGACAGCAGCAAAGACTGTGTATCAGTGTCATCAAAGCCACTTCAATAACCAGTGTTTAAAGCTCTCTAGCAGATGGACTTCAGTGGCAGCAGCCTCTGTCTGCTGTGTACAGAAGGTTCTCTGATGAAGCACACAGCAGATGCTGCACTACAACAGCAGCAGCAGCTCAGCTTCAGTTTGCTTCGACGCCCTTTTTGACCTGTGAAACAGCAGAAAATGAAACATTTCAACACCCGTTTGTTAGCGTGAGCTATTCTGCTGTTTTTCATCATTTCACAGGTGAAATAAAATCACATTTACTTCCTGTAGGAGTGATCGTGTCCAGCCTGACTGAGACCATGTGCTCCATCCTGCACAGGTAATAAACCTCTGACATGAAGGGCTGTCAAGTAGTTTTAGACAAATGGGGGTAAAAGAGACGTTAAAAGCTTAAAGAGAAACTACATTTTCTAAGAACTGTCTGACGTTCACCTCTCACACAGTGGATACGATTCTGCCGCTGCAGGAATAATCTTTGTGCTTATGAAACTGTCCATGTGTTTGCAGAAAATGTCACATGTTCAAAGCCATCCCAGCACCTGGAGTTTGTATAAGTGCAGCTGTTGGTGGGGAGATAGTCTCACTCTTCTATATAAAGAGTCAGCAGGCAGCAGATCTTCATCTGTGATCTCCTCCATCATCACGTCTTCACTCTTCAGCAGCTATGGCTTCACTTCGTGCCCTTGTGGGAGTGGTGCTGTGCTCCTCATGGTTTCTGCTTCTGCCTCAGGCCGACTTTGATTTACAGAGTCATCCATAATATTTTTTATTTTTTATTTTACTGCCCATCTATTTTCATACAAATGTCTCCGTCTTATGGAAAAGGGGTGGAGCTTATCCAACGAGGACAGGCAGGGCCCCCCCAGACAGTTTAGCAGTCTATACAGGAGGCTGACCTTTGCAACATGTACTTCTATAATGACTTCACCATTTAGGTTATTTGGTTATGTTTCACCCTGGATTTTGTGTGATAATATTTATTTTGTCCACTGATTTAAAAACAACAAACTATATGAATATAAAACAGAGTGAACAACAAAACATCAGCTTTGGAAACTTTGATGTAAAATTCTGCAGTTGTTTTCTCAGATATAGCATAAATCAAACTAACATACATCAGTGTGTTATTAATGTGCACACACACACACACACACACACACACACACACACACACACACACACACACACACACACACACACACACGTGTTACAATAAACAGCTCTTATGCTTCTGTATGATTCTCAGTGCTTTCCATTTGCGTGTCCACAGGTTGCTGTAAGTGGTGCTTGACTGCAGTTTGCTCTCATTTCAAGTGGTTTGCTGTCACAAAGCCAACAGGAAGTCCGGCCATGGTTGAGCCAACTGAAGATGGGTTGAAGGTGGCGTCCTCGTTTCCTCTGTGAGCGCGAGAGGACAGACAAAGCAAACACCGTTTGGACAGCATTAAAATATTTACACTGATGATTAATGTTGTGTCTTTGCACCTGTAGCGATACATGTTGGAAAATGGAGACTTTAGCCACCAAGACTGACGTGCCTGGAAACTTCCCTGTGAGTACGCCCACAAAGACAGGAAACAGTTTAGCCACCGCGGTTAATCCTCCATCATCATCATCCAGTATTTTTCACATCTTTTCTTCTGCTGTTTCCCTTGTTGTCAGTCACGGGGTTTGTGACTGAAATGCGTGTGGTCGATGGGAAGCCTGACGAGTACGGCCTGAATCATTCCATCAACACTGGACGGAGTGAAACCTTTGTTGAAAACAGATTATATGGTAACGTTGCATTTAGCTTCAGTAAACTGTGAAGTTACAGCAGCAGATTTACATCACGTGGCTTCACAGGAAGTAGTCTGGACCTCAGCGCTGAGGTTCAAGCAGCTCTGCTTGCAGACGGCATCCTTCCTGAAAATGTTCTTCATCTTCCTAAAACCAGAACTTTTACATTGGTGCTGAAGTTCTATATAAAAACAGCCTGAAATACAAAGTGATGTTGTGCACTGATTACCTCACACTTTCCATGTTTCCTTCTACAGAGGAGTGTCCGCCTGAGTGTTTTGTCTGATCTGTTGTTGATCGTCTCATTGACACTGCATGCAGATCTGACACCAGGGCTGGACTGGGACAAAAAATGGTCCCGGGCATTTTGACTGGAGACCGGCCCCCCAGGTATTAAAGGAAAAACCATGAAGCCTTTGAATGAAAACAAACGCTGTTGTCACAGTGATGGACGCTGTCTTGTTGGTATATGTTAAGAGATTTTCTACATTATACACTATAACCAAATCTCTATAATACAATATAATCAAGTAGGCCTTATATTCTAACCAAGTGTGCCTTATATTTAGTGTGTTCATATATTTTCACATAACCAAGCCTATTGTTGAAGAATCAGCTAACCAAGTTTATTGTTAAAGGAAAACTGATACATTCCTTACTTAAGTGTTTGAGATGTTTTGACAGCATGATATAATGATGCATTCTTTCCTATAATGTCTGTGATGTCAGATAAAGCATGATATACTTCTGTATTTTTAATCCCAGTGTGTGAAAGATCAGATAAGTTGATTTAATGCTTAACCTCTCGTCAACATCTGTTAAAAGAGGAAGTACTATGTAACCCATTTTTGCCTTATAAATAAAGCAGCGAGCCTGTGCTCGGGGTGGTGTCTTCTCAGAGAGACATTCACCCGTGCGCACGTTTTCTAATTACTCTCTGAGTTGGTCTGCAGTTGTCTCATTTCTCTTACTTGTGTTTTGAACAAATGTCTAAACCCCTGACATTTAATTGGTCCTTCGTAGCCGGAGAACTGACTGTTATTTTTAACGTCTAGTTTTCCACAGCGGTCTTCATCGGATCCTGACGTCGTGACGCCTGCGCTGGAAAAGAGTCTGTGCACAGCAAAAGAAAATCCGGGAACGTGAATTCGATCTCCGGTCAGCGTTCGGCCTTCACGGCTGCAGGAACCGATGAGCACCGGATCCAAAAACGCAGCGCCACAGTAAGGTGAATATGAAACACTGCATTCCATCAAGCGTTAAAATACGTTGATATTGAGATTTTCCTTTAAAATAGTGTAAGCCTGGTGAGCGCCGACAGATCTCATAGTCCAGAGAGGGACTTAAGGAGACAACAGGCAAGAGCGATAATCTAGAAATCGCTATTAAAAGTTCCGGTTGCTCTGGGTAGCAGCTGTAACGGAACGAGTTCCGGTCACTCGAGGAGTGGCTGCAACGGAACAGGTTGAAGGTTACATGAAATAGGCCTATGGAAAATCTCAATAAAAATTACAAAAACGCGCTTTGTTTGTGTTGAAATAGAGGAGTGAGTTGTTTTTACGACCCAATAAGCGGTCGAACCACTTCTCAAACTGTTTTCCTGTGTACACTCACGTATTGGTTAAAGTGGAAAAAGGGTTGTGCGTCATCACGTAAAATCAATAACCGCTCACTCGAATAGCGAGTGAGTAGAAGGCTGTTATTGAAAACCCATTCTCACTTTTGCATGCCAAAGAAGGTGTCACAGTTCTGACGTAATTAGTTCAAAATGGGTAATTCTAAAACTAAAGTAAAATTAACAGCAGATGAAGAAAAGCTTGAAAGAAACTGTCAAAATGCAGGAAAAGTCAGTGCAAATAGGTGGAGAAATCCACATAAAATTTATTGTCCAGCCTGGCAAGGCAAATGCAATCAAGAGTCAATAACTGCTTTAAAAGCTGCTTTGCAAAAAGAACTATTTGAGGAAAAAAGTCAAAAGAAAAAAGCAAAACGTGTAGCAGAATGGCGACTTTTCAAAGCATGGGAGGCAGAAAATGATAAACGCAGTGCTAAACGTGCCCAAAAACAAGAAAATAAAGATAAACAGAGAACTGCAGGAGAGGAAAAAAACCCCCCTCCTTATGCACCCTCCTCTCAGCCCACACACACAGCAGCAGCAGCAGCAGCTGCACCAACTCCTGCGTCACCGCTTCCTGTAATCTCTCCTCACAACCCTTTTGCTCCAGATCCCTATGCTGAGGCAAAACATCAGCTTAATCTTATGACTAAATATAATCACTACAAAAAAGAGGGAACTGTAGGTCAGTTTCCAATGGTTGCCTTATCAAATCCTAGGTATGGGCAACCCAGTGGGCCTGTAGACGCCCAAGGAATCATACCAATAGATGGAGAACCTCTGATATACGCATTCAGACCCTGGTCCCATAAGGACAGAGAGAATGTGCTAAAAGATGTCCCACCCCTTAATGAAGGTTTTCAACAGTGGCGACATGCGGTAGAATTGATTCGTCGTGGGTGGGGTTTGAATGGTCATGAGATGCTCCAAGTTCTTCAAGATTTATTAGGTTTACGTTTTCCTAGAGTCAGAGGAGCCTACACAGGAAACGACCAAAACGGTGATGTCCTAGGACCAGACACTCCTCAGTTAGATCAACAAATGAATGACTTGTACGGCAGAATAGAAATCAATTTAGCCCCAAGGCCAGATTATGGAAAAATAGGAGAGTGCAAACAAAAGGAAGGAGAGACAGCATCAGACTATCTGGATCGCTTACGTCCTGTTTTCGGGCAAAATTCAGGACTGAATTACGATCCAAATCCACAGTCTGCTTTTCAACAACAATTAAAAAATGCCTTCCTGAATGGCCTAATGCCCAAAATAAAAACACACGTAGACAAACACTGGGTGACACAAAACACAGGCACTCTGCCTGACGCCCTGCAATATGCTGAGCATGCAGTTAAAGTGCATAAACAGAAAGAAAAAACAGAAGGAGTTTTCATGATTGACCCAGAGACAGGCTTCATAGCTTTCTCAGGACAACAAAAACACACAGCAGGTTTTAAGCCACGTAAGGGAAAGCAGAAAGTAGGACAAAGAAGAGACAAAAGAGATATACAATGTTATAACTGTGGTAAATACGGGCACTTTGCTCGAGACTGTAGAAGTGTAAGCCAGGAACAAGAAAGTGATGATGACAGGCGCAGACGCCGTGATGAATGACTAGCACGAGAGGAAGGAAGTGAAACAAGTGAAGGGGAAGTTTACAATATTGAACAACTACTGCTAGGATCAGAAGCAAAGCCAACGGTTATAGTACACGTGAATGGTGTCCCAGTAAAATTCCTTTGTGACACAGGAGCGTGTAGATCTGTCTTAACAGTAGAAGTCCCAAATGTAACTTTCTCAAAAGACACTTTAATTGTGAAATCAGCTTCAGGACATGTGACATTGCAACAGCTAACCGTTCCCCTCTTTATGTCACATAGAGAAAGTGGTCGTGGCTGCAAAAACCAGTGCATCTATGACCCATTTTGTCCACTAAATTTGTTAGGAAGAGATGCTTTAACAAAATTAAAAATAGGAGTTATCCCTGAAGAAAGTGGCATGCAAGCCAGACTCCTACTCTCTGAAAGTCAGAGCCAAACTGAAGACATTTTTGTTTGTGAAGGTTCAGGTGAGCCAAATTATTACTGGACCTTAGATTTACCAAAACTTGAACCTCTGGAAGCCAAGGCTAATGTGTACTTACCTGAACACTCACAGAGGCAGGACCCAGCAGCATACCACAACACCCTGTGGTATAAACATGTCCCAGGCCCAGACAAAATTTATGATCAGCAAGTGCACAGACTAGGACCACAAAAACTAGTCCTACAACACCTGTATGTAACACAGAGTGGCAACGCAGTATGCTCAGTGTTACAGACAGATGCAGTGCAACGCATAAATAAAATGTTGAACCCTCATGTATCTGTTGCATGCAACGACCAAACACCTTGGTCTGAGTTAGGCACAGTGCTGAGAAATGTAGAAATGGACAGATATGACAAAACAGAGTGTGAGGGCTGGCAAAAAGGCCGTAGAACAGGGTGCATGAGACTCACGCTGTGTTGGCCGGTGACAGCCACACCGGCTACACATTTAGCCACAACAGAGCAAGACGAATGACAAGTGTTAACAGTTGAAACACATCCTGAACTAGAAAAGCTACCACAAACATTATGGTCTCAAGGACCCACAGATGTAGGCCTAATAAAAGAAGCAGATCCAGTAGTGGTGAAAACTACAACCACATATAGGCCTGTGAAACCACAATATCCTTTGAGTGCAGAGGCGAGAGAAGGAATTGGACCAGTCATAGCAGATATGCAAAAAGCAGGTATTCTCGTGAAAACTAATGAAGCCACGTGTAATACACCAATTTTTCCAGTAAAAAAGGCTAATACAGGAAAATATCGCCTAGTTCATGATCTAAGAGCAATAAACGAGGTAACAGAGCAAATACCTCCGGTGGTTGCAAATCCACACACAATTTTAAATCAGGTAACACCGAAAGAACAGTGGTTCTCTGTAATAGACTTGTCCAATGCTTTCTTCTCTGTGCCTCTACACCCTGACTCACAGAAGCTATTCGGATTCACCTTCAACAATCAAAAGTATACTTATACAAGGTTGCCTCAAGGATTCCAGAATAGCCCCACTCTTTATGCAGAGGCTTTGAGAAAATCAATGTCATCTTGCTCCCTCCCTGCTCCAGGGCAATTCTTGCTGTATGTAGATGATATATTGATTACAGGCCATACACAGGATGAGTGCAAAACAAACACACTGACAGTTTTGCAACATCTCGCAGAGCAAGGCCATAAGGTATCACAGCATAAATTGCAGTTGTGGAGCCAGGAAGTGACATACCTTGGCCACAAACTAACAGGACAAGGCAGACAGCTGTTAGACAGCAGAAAAGTAGCTGTACAAAATGCTCCAAAGCCAATTACTAAACAACAAATGATGAGTTATCTAGGTCTGTGCAATTTCTGTAGATGCTGGATTCCAGAGTATGCACTGCTGGCCCAGCCACTACAGAACCTCATTTATGGTAAAGACCTAGCATTAAAAGACAAAATACAATGGACCCCAGAAGCAGAAAAAGCTTTTGTTGATTTAAAAATAGCATTGCAGACATGTACCGTCTTAGCGTTACCAGATTATGAAAGACAGTTTGTTCTCCATGTTGATGGTGCAGGAGGGTACATGAAAGCAGTGTTAACTCAAGCTTTTGGAGAAAAACAACGCCCATTAGCTTTCTACTCATGCAAACTTGACTCTGTAGCTGCTGGATTACCTACCTGTGTTCAGGCGTGCGCAGCAGCAGCAGAGGCAGTTAAAAAATGTGCAGACATTGTTTTGGGACATAAGTTGATCATTAAAGTCCCACATGCTGTGACCTCTATTTTACTCCAAGCAAATCTCTCTTTCCTCACACATGCCAGACAACTTTCTTATGTGGGGATTTTACTTTCACAATCACATATCACAATAGAGAAGTGTGGCCAGCTAAACCCAAGCACACTTTTGCCGACCCCTCTGGATGGAGAACAACATTGCTGCATTAAAAAATTAGAGGAAGACACAAAGCCTCGCAATGATATACACAGTTCCCCCCAGAGCAGTTTCAGTAATGTTTTTGTGGACGGCTCAGCGTCAAAAGATATTTACGGTAGAAATTGTGTGGGTTACGCGGTCACAACTGTTGATACAGTGGTAGAGGCGAAAGCTCTCAGTTCCTCAAACTCTGCTCAAAGCGCAGAATTGACCGCAGTCATCAGAGCATGTACACTGTACAAAGGTCAAAGTGTCAATATACACACAGACAGCCAATATGTCTATTCAGCAGTTCATCATTTTGCAAAAATATGGCATAACAGAGGAATGACAACATCCTCAGGCAACCCAGTTCAACATGCAAACCTTCTAAAAAAGCTATTAGAAGTAATAACGTTGCCAAAAGAATTAGCACTATGCAAATGTGCAGCTCATCAAAAGGATGACACAGAAATAACAAGAGGAAATAACTTTGCTGACAAAGCAGCCAAAGCAGCTGCAGAAAAACACATTGATGTTTTAACAACAGAAACCATAGATTTAATACCATTAGAAATACTAGCAGATGCACAGAAAACAGCATCGCTGAGTGAACAAAAATCTTGGTTGAAAGATGGAGCAGAATTAAAAGACAATCTCATGATGTGTAATGGCAAACCAGTCCTTCCAAAAAAATTTGCATAAAACTGCTGCATTAGTGACACATGGCAGAACGCATGTGTCAACGGGTGGAATGGTTTCTATACTCAATAAACAGTTCTATACAAAAAATTTTGAAAGTTCAGCAAAAGAGTTTATTAGAACATGCATGATTTGCCAAAAACACAATGCTCAAGGTAATTTACGACCAAAGCGAGGCCGGTTCCCTAAACCGCCACACCCATTCCATACTATCCACATGGATTTTATAGAACTAAATGAATCTCAATCCTCCAAGTATGCACTTGTGATAATAGATGTATTTTCCAAGTGGCCAGAAATATACCCAGTGAAAAAAGCAGATGCAATTTCAGTAGCAAAATGTTTGTGCAACCATTTCATTCCAACATATGGCATTCCGTCTCTGATAAGATCAGACAATGGCACACATTTTGTAAATGAAGTGATAAGTAAAGTTTCTGAAGCTCTAGGCTTCAGCATAAAACATCATTGTTCTTATCATCCACAAAGTGCAGGATTAGTCGAGAGAACTAACGGCACAATTAAACAAAGATTGAGAAAATGTATGGAAGAAACTAAAAAACCATGGCCTGAATGTCTAAGCTTAGTTAAGTTATGGATGAGAATAACTCAAGGAGCAGGTGGTCTAACGCCATTTGAAGTTGTACATGGCAGACACTTCCCTCTTCCCATAACGAGCGAGCCAATTAATAAATCCATTGCAGAAACAACAATGGCAGAATGGATGACAAAACTGTTTGAAAATAAAGAAGTGATTTTAAACAATCAACTGCCGAGTGATCTATCTCCAGTCTCTTGCAGGTTGAACCCCGGTGATTGGATTCTGATTAAAGTCCTCCAGCGGAAAAACTGGAGTGCTCCGAGGTGGGAGGGTCCCCATCAGGTGTTGCTTACTACACCAACAGCTTGTAAAATCGCTGAAAGACCTTCTTGGATCCATCAAAGTCACGTGAAGAAAGTGTTTGCACCACAATAAGACGCCGGTTCCCCCGACTCTCAAGTGATCCCCTGGTGAAGGAAAGGGCTGATTGGGTATACCCCGCCCTTTACCTTCTCGCCAGTGGTCTCCTCACTTGGAGCTCAGGTGTGCCTGGTCGCCCTGAAGAACAAACACATAATAAAGAGTGACCCATCCCACCAAAGAGAGGAACCAATGACAACACCGGGGACGCCTAGAATGCAGAGAGCCAGCATGATGAATCTAGAAGAAGAAGAGCCACCAGCCCCAGCCCCAAAGCTGCTATGCTTAAGTGCTTGTCACTTTCAACGGAAACGGTTCATGTGCCGCCTGATCTGTCTGGTGGCCGGTGTCATCTTAGGGGTGATGCTCCTCTGGCTGATACCTGGAAGAGCCCGCAGAATAATACCAACTATTCCCCGTCTCAAAAGGTGGACCCATGACAACTCCCATCTAACTGAGATGACCCAAGATCACATTCACCCTTGGATGAACAATGCCTGGTACCGATACCTACACAACACCATAGATGAAAAAGAATGTTATGTCTGTTCTCACATGCCTTCAACTTCAGTCTACCCCACCATATATGGTCGCAAAATGGACAGTCACTTGCAAAGTGAATGTGCAGCAAGTTTCGCCAGCATTGGAAGACAATACTTTACAATCGGCATGAAAGCTTCACTCCCAGGTGCAAAAGGCCTGAAGAAGGATGGAATCTGTGACGACAAATTCTGGGTAGATATGACAGTAAAAAACAGAAATGCTTCTGTCCCTTTCCCTGTTTTTATGACCCATAC
Source organism: Rhamphochromis longiceps (assembly GCF_057381845.1). Lineage (NCBI taxonomy): Eukaryota > Metazoa > Chordata > Actinopteri > Cichliformes > Cichlidae > Rhamphochromis > Rhamphochromis longiceps. The sequence continues at coordinate 2,175,206 of NW_028187224.1, forward strand.
AGAGACGTGGCATCCTCTGTGCTTCTACCAAGCGTCAGTGCAAGGACGCCACCCTCTGGGCCATACCGACAACTGCAACACAACCTATGGAGGAGTAGGGTATGGGACAGTCAACCTAAATCAACAGGTAAATGGCACCTATTGGGTACAAGGTATGGCATGGCTGTGCGGACAGCGTGCGTACTTTATGTTGCCACCCAACTGGTCAGGATGCTGTGCACCTATCTTCATTTCAGATCACACTTTTAAGATATCTGTGTACAACAAGACCAGAGTTAGGCGTCATATAGAAATCAAGCCTCATGATTCAATCCTTGGAACAGATGTGCCAGAGGAATTCAAACTCTGGAGTACCGCCGACAAGGTAATGCACTCTCTGTTTCCCTGGACAGGAGTAGGAAAAAACGCACTACGAATTGAGACTTTAGACTATCGCTTTGGACTGTTTTTGAACGCTTCCACCCGCATTGACAAATCACAGAATGAAGAAATTGATGCAATCCGCATCACTGTCATGCAACACCGAGTAGCTTTGGACCTTATTCTTGCAGAGAAAGGAGGTCTTTGCGTACTGTTCAACAAGACATGTTGTACTTACATACCTGACAACATACACTCATTAAACATGACAAATGCTTTGAATGTTCTGAGACAACTAAGAGACGCTCAGCAACAGGACTACGTAACCGATGAGCATGGCTGATGGGACTGGTTGCTGAGCGGCTCCTGGAAATCTTTGCTGATTAAAGGCCTGTTGGCCCTATGTACTGTGATGTTTCTATTTTGCATTTTTGCTGCTTGTATTATCCCTTGTCTGAGACGCATGGTGATGAGTATGTTTAATCGTACTTTAGGAAATTTTGTTTTGATCCAGAGAGATATGGAGGATCCCTTTCGCCAGTATGATATGCTAACTAGAGAAACCAGAGAAGAGAATGTCTATGATAATCTTAATCTTAACAGAGCTGATGTTTAGATACTTCACTGAATGATATGCAAGTTGAAAATGTGATTTAACAAGTGACTATGCATTGATATTAAACATGTGAAATATATTAACAACAGGAGGGAAACTGTTAAGAGATTTTCTACATTATACACTATAACCAAATCTCTATAATACAATATAATCAAGTAGGCCTTATATTCTAACCAAGTGTGCCTTATATTTAGTGTGTTCATATATTTTCACATAACCAAGCCTATTGTTGAAGAATCAGCTAACCAAGTTTATTGTTAAAGGAAAACTGATACATTCCTTACTTAAGTGTTTGAGATGTTTTGACAGCATGATATAATGATGCATTCTTTCCTATAATGTCTGTGATGTCAGATAAAGCATGATATACTTCTGTATTTTTAATCCCAGTGTGTGAAAGATCAGATAAGTTGATTTAATGCTTAACCTCTCGTCAACATCTGTTAAAAGAGGAAGTACTATGTAACCCATTTTTGCCTTATAAATAAAGCAGCGAGCCTGTGCTCGGGGTGGTGTCTTCTCAGAGAGACATTCACCCGTGCGCACGTTTTCTAATTACTCTCTGAGTTGGTCTGCAGTTGTCTCATTTCTCTTACTTGTGTTTTGAACAAATGTCTAAACCCCTGACAGTATACATGCATCAGTCTAATAAACTTAAACCTGCACCATCCTCCCTGTCCTGGTATTCTAAACAGGAAGTAGACTGTTGGTCGAGTTAACCTCCTGAACATCTACAACACACGGTGGAAACCTGACATTAAGACAGAGACTAGAGGTGAGACATGATCATTGCTGATTACTGATGACAGATTTAGATATGTTTTCATAAACCTTTCATTTGCCACATCAATAAACAGCACGGCAGGGCAAAATATGTTTTCTAACATGGCAACCTTTAAAAAGTGAAAGGAGACAGAAAGACAGGTGAGAAAGAATCAAACTGACTTTTTGATGCATTTTACACACAGTACTGGTGCAGAATCTAGAAAATGTGGGAAACACTGGCATCATATGCAGTACTTACTTCTGAAGAAATTATGATGGGACCCTAAAAAATGACTATGTACAATAATGGATTTCTATACATTTTACATCAGATGAAAACGTTTGTTGTAAGATTCAGATAATTATTTATTAAAAGTGAGACATTTTAAATGAGAACAAGAAAGAAAAGTATGTCTTTGTGCCCCCCTCTCCCTGTTAATGCCCTACCTGCCCCCCTGGCAACACTTTGCTAGACCCGCCCCTGCACAGTTACCAGCTGTCAGCTACACAAAAAGGATCCTGGTGTTATTTGTCTCTCAGAAACAGTTCATAACTTCAACTCATTTTTGTTTTGTCAGGTTTTGTTCTTTACATTGTCTTTCTTCTATATAATTGTTAAACATTTAATAAATATGTCTACAAAAAGATTTTAAAAATCAGACATTTCACACAGACACCCAAATGATTTCTGACTGATGAAGGGGGCTGAAGGTGCCCTGCTCTTGCCCAGCTTCTGCTGCTCTCTCCCTGCTCACTGTCAGCAGCTGGCAGCCTCGGTCCTGCCTGAGACTCTTCATCTATCAGTGCCAAAGAATATGGGAAATAGCAACGCACAACATGCACATTACAAAACAAGCACATGAATCAGCATTACATTCATTAGTGAAGTGCTGACGTTCGTTCCTAAACTTTGGGCCTTAATTAACATCACTGTGAACTAATGTTTGCTTTGCTTCTTAACCAGTGAAGCAGCGAGGGGCTTTCTGAGGTTCCTGCTCGTAAATGCCCAAAATGAGTCGAGTATTTCTCTGCAACTACAAACTCTGTTTTCATCAGAGGTGTAAATATTACAGCACTGTGTCAGAGTCACTGAGGCTGGAACACAGAAAAAGGAAGTAGATGTATTTATTTTTAGACTTTATTGCCTGGAACCACTTTAAAAATATGCTTTGGGTCACAATTAACTGCAGAAACCAGGAATCCACATATGAACATTATCTGTGCAGAGATTTATGCTTCTGAAGGTAAACAGTGAAAACTTGCAGCACTAAATGCACAGATAGCCAGGCGTTTCACATTTTGGGACCATCTGCCAGTTTTCATTTCTTAGGTATTGAAGAGCAGAAATGATTGAATTTTATTTACATGCTTAAAAATGTTTGCTTTTGAATATTATTTGAAGAATTACCCACACACTCAGGCACTGTGGGCCTGTTTCCCTTTGCACAACCGAGTGTTGGAAACGGGCCTTTTCTCTTTAAACTCTGAGGGGCTGTAACTTTGGCTTCTATTGGCAGATTTGCATGATTGACCCTCTTTTTAAAATAGTTTTAGCCAAGAGAATCAAGCTAACATCACTGTTTTTACGTCAGCTCACGTCACACGAGCTGTTTCAAGAAAAGTCCTCCTGTCACACAGCAATGCCTACATGAATCACACCACTCTGCTTAAATAATAATAATAATGTTTAGTGAAGCAGGTGAAGCAAAGGGCTGCTTTTAATAGGCTGGGAGACCCAGGTGTGCTGCTTTAGCTGCTGAGCCTCTCATGCTAGCCTCCATCTATAAGCTGGGATCACAGGAGCACTGCAGTCCTGACTAGATCAAGGATTGTTATTCATGCAGGTGACAAAAGTTTACATTCACAGAGTCATAGGATTGAGCCTGGTTTGAAAAGCAGCTGTTTAATGCAGCTGCTTAGAGTTCACACACAGTAGAAGAATCAGACTTGAGTCACATTTCAAACACTGGAAAAATACTCAGCAAGTAACAATGAAAACAGCACAGACTCAGTATATCCTGTTCAGTCCTGTGTTTGATATGAATGTGCTGTTCAGAGAGGATCTCGTGTCCTCTTTTACAAAGCCTTTGTTTCATGATGTTTGTGTATAAATGAATGTAGGTGTGTTTCTAAGTGTGAAGGAGCCCTGGGAGAAAAGACTGAAGCTTGTGCCAAAGAACAAACAGGAAAGAAAGATCAGCATTAATGAAGACGAGCACAGAAGGAGCCCAAGCACGTGTTGCTTTTTCAGATTTCTCTAAAAGTGTGTGTTCATTTGTTCCATCCTTCACAACAAACAACAGCTGACAGACACACATGCACTCTGTGTCACTTCACAGGGGCTGATGAAAGTGGACACAGTAAAGGGAGAGCTGGACCTGCTCTACACATCCTGCACTCTGTTAACAGACTTTATTCTGCAGCATCAACAGATAAAAATATATGAAGATATAGAAACGTTTAACATTGTGACTGTTCACATTAGTGAAGCTGTTACTTTGCTGCCAGGTGGGAAAAGAAGCCTAAAGCTGAGTCTGATTAAACATCTGCTGCACCAGAGAGTTTCATGGCCCTGCTTTATCCTGTGCTTGCTGACCACCTCGTCCTGAAACCTCTTCATCATCCTCACAGTTGTGTGAAGAAAGAGGGAAGCAGGTGGAAACCATCTGTGCTGCTGTGTTCACTTGTGTGTGTGCGTCTATGGTCATATCTAATGTGTACCTACAGACAAACACAAACACCTGGCATTGCACAAGAGTCTCTATGGAGCAACCTGCAGATGTCAGAGATGTGATTAGAGGGTAAAGTGGACTAGTGAGAGCATCTATGTTGTTGTTGTCTGCTGGGGGACAGCATCAGCTCCAGAGATGCATCAGGATCAGCAAACTAATCTGCAAGGCTGCAAGTGTCACTGAAGGAGTTTGAGTCAGTGAGGGACTCAAACTCACACAGCTGGTCAAGAAGGCTCAGCAGCTGCTGTATTTCCTGAGGAGGCTGAGGAAATTTGGTATGTTGGCCAAGATCCTCAGCAGGTTCTACAGCTGCACTGTGGAGAGCAGCCTGACAGCTGCATCACTGCATGGTACGGCAGCACTACTGCAAACCGCAAACGCCTGCAGAGAGTGATAACAACTGTGGAGAAGATCATCAGGACCCCGCTGCCCTCTCTGCAGAGCAGCTACCATCACAGAGTCCAGAGGAGAGACACACCTCTGCCCTCGAGACGAAGGTTCAGAAGTGTGAAATGTAGAACATCCAGACTCAACAACTCCATCTTCCCCACTGCTATCAGACTCCTGAACAGCTGACCGACCTCAAACTGCAGTTTGCACATCAGGTCACTTTGCACACTAAGTTCATTTTGCACATTAAACTCCATGTACATCCATGTACATCGACATCTGCAGACCACACGTGTCTTCAGTTACTTATTTGTACTTATTTGCAGTTATTTATCTTTTTATTTTATTTTTTTAAGTTATTTTTTATCCTTATTTTATCTTTTTATTTATTCTTATCTTGTTCTTTTAACCATTATCTAACTTGGCATTGTGCACGGTGTGTTTAGATTCAGTTTAAATTCAGGGACACGGAGCCCCTGTTGATCCTCTACCTAATCACACGAGCCACGGTGTGAGAACGGGTGTGGGTCACAATCAGCCAAGGTTTTGGGTGAACCCATTGTGAGATCTAGCCCCACCCCATCATGTGATTTCCTGTGATCAAATGTCCCAGGATGTAAGTGGGCGTTAAGACGTCCATGTCCCTCTTCAAGCAACTTAAAGAAGTCCAGACGCTTTTCTTTCCAAGCTCCTTCAACAACATCATTCATAGAACAGCTTCCAGCTTCTTTTGCTCGGCTACAGTTTGGATGGATTTGCAGATGCAACAAGACTAAAATGGTTAGGGTCAGCAGGTCAAAGGTCAGAGCTCCTGTGGGTCTGAGGGCGGCCTCACGCTGGAGAAGGATGAAGGAGTCTGACCTGAGCCAGTGTTTGACATGAACACATCAGCACTGCTGTCAGTGAGCCTAACGACAGCCGTTAGCATCATTTCAGTGTTTCAGTCATAAAAACACTTCCTGTCACTGTGGTGGTTACAGTGACATCATGCAGTTTGTGCTTTGACCTCCAGAGGGCGACAAATCAGCACAGACAGAGAGCTCCATTCAAACTTTGCTGCCATCAGGAATAATTCTTCAAATATAATCATCAGTGTTTGAGCAGTTATGATATCAGGGACAATCTAGACATGTGTGACAATACTGAACATGTCACATGACACACCTCAAACATCATGTGATCCACTCTCAGTCTGCACTTTCATTCATGACTTCAACAGGTTGAAATGAGCTTTGAAGAAACATTCAGTGAAATAAATCTTTCATGGATTCATGTGAGCAGCAGATGAACTTTGTACCAACAACATCTTCAATAACAGAGTCTGAATGAAGCTCAGGTGTTGATGCTGCTCCCTGATTGGACGCTTGCTTTCAGCTCTGCTCTCAGTCTTTACTGCACAGGTGAAGGTAGAAAGTGTGACTGGATCTATAGACTGGAAACAGAGAAACATGCTGAACATTTGAAGCTTTGCAGCAGAAATGTTCATGTTACAAATACAGCAGAGCTGATCTGGGATCAGTGTGTTCACACCTGCAGCTACAACAAGGTTTCATGTCTCCACACGTCAGCATGTGAACTTTACTCTGACTCAGTCTGAGCAGTCAGACGGCATATTTTTAAAGTTAACACATCAGCACACACAGAGCTGAGCCCCTCCCACCTGTGCTGAGTTTCAGGTGGAGCCCCGCCTCCTTCCAGGAAGCAGCTCACCTGTGTGTCCGTGTTTAGTGTCCAGGTGTGGAGTGGAGCTTGTTGTTGGTGTGTGAAGAAACTGTAAGTTTGCTTTGTTTCCTCCTTTAACAGTTTGTCTTTAGGAACTTTACTGTTTGTTCAGCTCGTGTTTGATTTCTTCACACAACAAACTGTGTGTGTTTGTATTTCCGGTCTCTCCATTAAAGTCAGTGTGTAATGTTTCCTGGCTAACATCAGCTGTGTGCAGCTTAGTTCAGCACAAATCTGCCGCTCCATAGTTCACGGTAACGGACTCACAGCTGGACCAACGAGGCCGAGTGTGTCCGCCACTCTGAGCTACGTTCGTGTTTGTGTACTTGTAGTTTGTACTTTGAGTTCACTCAGAGCCCACAGAGGACGCAGCGTACGTGATGACGTCACAGCCCTTTACCTCCTTTACTGTCACTGTGATTAATATTTACACACGAGACACCTGACAGCATGTTAATGCTAAGCTAACGCTAAGCTAACACTAAGCTAACACTAAGCTAGCCAAGAACCCAGAGTGAGGTTAAAGCTGAGTAAACACTGACCCCAGACCAGCACCGTGATAAAGTGAGCTGCTGCTGCTGAACTTGAACAGGTAACAAAGTGATGAGCAGTCAGGCTGCAGGTTTCTACCTGTTCATGTTTCTACAGTAGAATCACTTTGAAGTGTCTTTGTGCTGTTTCATCTTTGATTTGTGTTCATAAACACTCAGAGAAACATCACGTGACCTCATCAGGATCTGTGTTGGTGTGTGGGGCTGTACCTCAGCTTTATGTTGTTACATGCTCATTTGTTCATTTCACACAGTAACATCAAAGTAATGTTATGAGGAGTAATGAAGTAACGTACTCCATTACTTTTAATTAAAGTGTTCTGTGTAATATGTGTAATAATGACTGTTTTGAGTAATGACCCACACTGATCACAACAAAGAGGAAATGCCTCCAACATGCACAAACATTTGAGCCACAACATGCAGTTAATGTGCACAAATGTCTTTGATATGCTGCTCAGTGATGGTGGTGACTGTCAGAGCAGAGCTACTGAGAATCAATAAGTAATATCAATGATGGGATCAGAATCACTAAATTCTTCTCATCCCTGTCAGTATCATACATGTGCTGTATAATGTGATAAATGTAGAGGTGCTGGCTGTTCTCTCACTCTGCTGTTTAGCTGTAAAGGACGCCTCCCTGCCTTTGTCTCATTCATGACCTTTAATAGTCTCTTCTAACATGCAGAGATCTGTATGATCTGTTTCATAGAGTCTAACCAGCCTGTACAGGTAACAACAACAGTCACTGCATCACTGACACACAAACGTCATCTCTGTCAATAACAACATTCATACATGGAATAAAAACACATCAGTGGATCATTGCTGGAGCTGATGTTTGTGCTCCTGGTGCAAAGGCTCTCAGTTTCCTCCTTGAAATAACATCAGTGGTGGGTCAGCGACATGCTTTCTTTCCCTCTCAGGTTTAAATATCTGGGACTCTCCACCGTTTGGTTTTAGAGCTGAAGAAGCTTCTCAGATGAAACGTCTTCCAGAAACTTAAAGACGTCTCTTTTCTCTCCAAGCTCCTTAGATCACATGACCTGGATGACTGAACCTACAGATATATTGACCTGGTTTCATGGTCACATGACAGGTCAGAGGTCAGCGACTGTAACTCAGTTACTTCTGTTAATGTGAACTCACTGAGTGTTTGTGGTTTACCTCTCAGACTGACTGAAGATGATGATGGAGGAAGAGGAGGACAGAGCAGAGTCTGCAGGGTCCAGCTGTCCGTCTGTGAGGAGTGACCGGTCCAAAGGTCAAAATCCAAACTTCAGTGGTGAACCTGGAGCAACGAGGTCAGAGAGCTGAACTCACTGAGTAACAGAAATAATTCTGCACTGACATTATAATCAGTGTTGACTCTGGTTGATTGTCTGACTGTGTTTGTGAGCTGAGAGGAAATGAAAATGAGTTTGTAACAAAAATCACTTTTGTCCAGTTTTCCTGTAAAAAGCTGAACTCTAATCTAAGAGGATGTTACTGACAGGAAACAGCTGCATTATCTGCAGTCTGTGTGATCACAGCTGCTTCAATCATGTTTGTGTCTGCAGAGGTCAGAGGTCACAGTCTGCAGGGTCCAGCTGTCCGTCTGTGAGGAGTGACCGGTCCAAAGATAGCAATCCAAACTTCAGTGGTGAACCTGGAGCAACGAGGTCAGAGAGCTGTGATGACTCCTTTACATGTTTGTGTTTCCTGGATAAATATGACCTGAAACATCCTCAGATTGTTACAAAGATTCATTAAAAAGAAAAGAATGAAAGAGAAAAGATCCAAATGTTCGACTTGGTCATTTGCTGTTTGAGGACAGTGATGCTCATATCTGTGGGGAAAGTGTGACCTGAGTGGGTTCATGTTTGTCTTTAAAGAACAGAGCTGCTCTGATTCTCTTTGTGTCTGATCTGTTAAACAGTCTGAGAGGTCACACAGAGACCCAGCAGCTAAAGCCTGGATCATACTGGCTGCTGTTACTCCATCAGGACAACACTGAACCACAGTGGTGTGGATGTAGTGGATAAATCCCACCATACTGATGCTCAGAGTTAACCACAGGGAACAAAACCAGATGTTACCTTCAGATTGTGACCTTTGGAGTGGACGATGCAGATTTCAATAGAGAATAAATGTTGTTGTTTTTCAGCTGTGAAGAAAGAATCTAATTTTCTGAACTTAAGAATTTATGATGCTGGAAACAACATGGAGACTATAACACAACATTTCCACTGTGTTCATAGAATGAATGTAAAACTGTCAGACATTCATTAAATATGCAAAATGTCTACAGAAGCATCAGAGGGTCAGACGTGAAGCACTCAGTGATTTTGATCAAATGACTCATCAGTTATTGATCTGTACTACACTGATCTACCACGTTAGTAAAGCTGGTGTTCTGGTGGTGGAGGGAGACTCGGATCATGTTCTGGTTTTGGAGCAGTGATCTGCTGATGGTTCAGTTTGATGAGCTTCTTCAAAATCATCCCTGACATCACCACTGAAAGGACGTCCATGAAAACAGACTGAAAATTACTGATATGTTCACAATCTGAGAGTTTAAAACTTGACAGACTTGATTCAGATGAAGTTATTTGAGCAGAAACTCCTGGATCTTTATCCTGTGTTGATCTAATCCTTCATGGTTCCTCCACAGAGTGGAGCAGCAGAGCTCAGAGGTTCCCAGTGGTCAGTCTGCCCAGCAGCATCAAACACAGCTGGACTCCATATTTATGGTCTGTACATGTACAACAACTACTGTTACATCTGTTCTGTTCACAGTCATCTCCATGCTGCTCTTTGTAGACCAGTGGATCGTCAGTGTGTCCAACATGGATCTGATGTTTGGCTCCATGATTTCAGTCTGATTGGCTCATTCATAAATATTCTGTTCCAGCTGCTGGAGGACAACATCATCACTTTTGTGAAGAACGAGCTGAAGAAGATCCAGAAGGTTCTGAGTCCAGATTACCCAGAATGCTTAGAGAGTCAGAGGAGCAGCAGCAGAGAGGCGTTTGTGAAGATCACAGTGGACTTCCTGAGGAGAATGAAGCAGGAGGAGCTGGCTGACCGTCTGCAGAGCAGTAAGAGGATTTATCTAAAGATTTAAGCTGCTGGATAAATGAACATTTTCCAGAGATGGAAGATGGAGCAACATATTTTAAAGATTAGTTCTTTTTGGAATTGAGTGTTTATTTTTCTTCTCATTCAGAGCTTCAAGCTCCAGTTTGTCATCGTAACCTTAAATCCACCCTGAATAAGAAGTTCCAGTGTGTGTTTGAGGGCATCGCTAAAGCAGGAAACCCAACCCTCCTGAATCAGATCTACACAGAGCTCTACATCACAGAGGGAGGGACTGCAGAGGTCAATGATGAACATGAGGTCAGACAGATTGAAACAGCATCCAGGAAACCAGACAGACCAGAAACAACCATCAGACAAGAAGACATCTTTAAAGCCTCACCTGGAAGAGATGAACCAATCAGAACAGTGCTGACAAAGGGAGTGGCTGGCATTGGGAAAACAGTCTTAACACAGAAATACAGCCTGGACTGGGCTGAAGACAAAGCCAACCAGGACATCCAGTTCATATTTCCATTCACTTTCAGAGAGCTGAATGTGCTGAAAGAGGAAAAGTTCAGCTTGGTGGGACTTGTTCATCGCTTCTTTACTGAAACCAAAGAAGCAGGAATCTGCAGCTTTGAAGACTTCCAGGTTGTGTTCATCTTTGATGGTCTGGATGAGTGTCGACTTCCTCTGGACTTCCACAAAACTACAATCCTAACTGACCCTAGAAAGTCCACCTCAGTGGATGTGCTGCTGATAAACCTCATCAGGGGGAAACTGCTTCCCTCTGCTCGCCTCTGGATAACCACACGACCTGCAGCAGCCAATCAGATCCCTCCTGTCTGTGTTGGCATGGTGACAGAGGTCAGAGGGTTCACTGACCCACAGAAGGAGGAGTACTTCAGGAAGAGATTCAGAGATGAGGAGCAGGCCAGCAGGATCATCTCCCACATCAAGACATCACGAAGCCTCCACATCATGTGCCACATCCCAGTCTTCTGCTGGATCACTGCTACAGTTCTGGAGGATGTGCTGGAAACCAGAGAGGGAGGACAGCTGCCCAACACCCTGACTGAGATGTACATCCACTTCCTGGTGGTTCAGGCCAAAGTGAAGAAGGTCAAGTATGATGGAGGAGCTGAGACAGATCCACACTGGAGTCCAGAGAGCAGGAAGATGATGGAGTCTCTGGGAAAACTGGCTTTTGATCAGCTGCAGAAAGGAAACCTGATCTTCTATGAATCAGACCTGACAGAGTGTGGCATCGATATCAGAGCAGCCTCAGTGTACTCAGGAGTGTTCACACAGATCTTTAAAGAGGAGAGAGGACTGTACCAGGACAAGGTGTTCTGCTTCATCCATCTGAGTGTTCAGGAGTTTCTGGCTGCTCTTCATGTCCATCTGACCTTCATCAACTCTGGACTCAATCTGCTGGAACAACAACAAACAACCTCCCAGAAGTCTGAAACAGGAGATTCTGCAAAGAAACACTTCTACCAGAGTGCTGTGGACAAGGCCTTACAGAGTCCAAATGGACACCTGGACTTGTTCCTCCGCTTCCTCCTGGGTCTTTCACTGCAGACCAATCAGACTCTCCTACGAGGTCTGCTGACACAGACAGGAAGCAGCTCACTGACCAATAAGAAAACAGTTCAGTACATCAAGAAGAAGCTCAGTAAGAATCTGTCTGCAGAGAAAAGCATCAATCTGTTCCACTGTCTGAATGAACTGAATGATCGTTCTCTAGTGGAGGAGATCCAACAGTCCCTGAGATCAGGACGTCTCTCCACAGATGAACTGTCTCCTGCTCAGTGGTCAGCTCTGGTCTTCATCTTACTGTCATCAGAAGAAGATCTGGATGTGTTTGACCTGAAGAAATACTCTGCTTCAGAGGAGGCTCTTCTGAGGCTGCTGCCAGTGGTCAAAGCCTCCAACAAAGCTCTGTAAGTACATATGTGATCATAGCTTTAGCTTTTAAATGTTTATTCTAGTTAACACAGATCAGGTGGAACAACTCAAATAAAATATCAAAAATATTAAGTGGTCATCGGTACTCAGTTTGTTCAATACTGAATACAATGGAGCACAAATTGTCCACGTTTCTGAAATATTTCTGGGTGTAACTGTCACCAAAGTGCAATTTAGACCTGGCCTGTGGTTGTTATCTAAGTGATAATCATCAATTCTACTAAAACAAATACAAAATAAAGAAATTTGACACATTCTGTTGATATCAAAAGCACACTGAACAATTCAGTGTTGTTTTACTGCTGTTCTCTCTTCACTTCTTCTCCTCTGATTCTCTCCACATGTTGCTCTGCATCAGTGCTCAGTTTCCTGACAAAACAAGATTAAATATTGCTAAATATAATAGTATCTCATTACGCTTCAACATAAGTGTTTTATTTTTGTAATTGTTTATCTGTTATTTTTCAGACTGAGTCACTGTGACCTGTCAGAGAGAAGCTGTGAAGCTCTGGCCTCAGGTCTCAGCTCTCAGACCTCTAATCTGAGACAGCTGGACCTGAGTAACATCAACCTGAAGGATTCAGGCGTGAAGCTTCTGTCTGAAGGACTGAAGAGTCCACACTGTACACTGGAAACTCTCAGGTGAGATCAAGCATTTTTCTTTCATCAACTGACAGAATTAGCAGATTAATAATAAGGCAGTCCTCTAATAAGAGGAGAAGTGGAGGTGTTTTGAAGGGCAACATACTCTTATGTTAACAAGACAGGAAGTAGTTCCTGGGAACTGCTTCCTTTGTTATTGTCTAAGTAGAAAATATGATGGTGAAACAGTGATGAGTTTGCAGAGGTGAATCCACAGCACACAACACAACAATGCTGTTGCGTGCTGAAAGCAGACTTCTCACAGATTCTGAGGCTGCAGGTTTCATCACTGTCCAACCAAAATTCACTGAACCAGCAGTAAATGAACGTCCAAAACTACACTTCATGTTTAAAAAACAGATGATCAGGGGGATTTGTGTTTACATCTTTTTTGTGTGATCTGTTCACCTGCTGTTTTAGCTGTTTGGTGGTTGTTGAGATGGTTTTGTGAACTTTTAGCTGAGATCCTGACGTTTCTGTTGATACCACACATGTCTAATTACTTTGTACAGCATGAATGGCCATAACGAGGTTTTTAACAGTAAGAAAAGTTGTAAAACTTCAGAAAATATAGTTAAAAGTCCAAAACCTTCTACGTCTGGTGGCTTGTGGTAAGGAGCAGATCAAACGAGTAAAGAATTACGTTATAATTATAAATGGCTTCAACAGCACATTCAGGTCTGTGAGACTCATTCAGACACTGAGCCGTGGCTCTGTGCTACATGCACATATTTCTGCATCTCTGCCATTCAGACACACTTTATATATAGTTTATTTTATGTAGTATTCAATACTGAACTGTACATTTAGTCTTTTTAAAGGCAGCAAGTTTTATTCAGTGTTTTCATAAAAGCCTTATTTTTATCCATTTACTGCTATTAGGAAGAACACGTGAGGTTTAAGACCTGGACCAGTTTGAAACCTTTTGTCCTCCACAATGGAAAATGGGTGGAAATAAAAATGGGTCTCACTTTAGCCAGCTCCTAATTTTATCGGTTCTGCTCTCAGCGTCTCCTGTATATCTCCTGTATAAATGTTGCACTCAGCTTTGTGGTCTCCAATATCACTGAAATGCAGCCAGATGCTGCTCATTTTGCCTTTTCACTCTTTCCTGACACGCTTGCATTTCAATACAGCTCCCATTTCTCTGTGTACTGGTCTCTACCACTACCCTTGCTGTCTATGGGACATTTCCGTCCTCTTTCACATAATGGTATGATCCCAGTCTGTCTCTTAAAGTGTTTGGCCACATGGTTTGCTCATCAGAATAACATCTCAGCCGTGCTCACATTGATTATCAGCAAGCCTGAAAATTCATCAATATTTGACATATGAAATTATCTCAAGGGCTGGATTTGGCCCACGGGCCATATGTTTGACACCCCTGGTTTACACAGTTTGGTATTCAATGTACAAGTGAGTTAGCTCTCAGCTAACTAGCAGACAAGCTAACTGCTGGGACTGCGTCTTTCTAACAAGAGCGTCAGACACTCAGACTGGTTTCCTTTGTGGATGATGATGTGTTCTCACACTGATCCTTCATGCTGATGCTGCCATCCACCCACTGCTCCTGGATTCATCATCTCCATCAGCCCTCACAATACTCCACCTTCATCAGCTTCATGTTCAGCAGCCTGGATGGACAGTAATTCTTTCCATGGGTTATGGTGGGACATTGAGAGCTGAAGTCAAACAGCAGTGAGAATGAAAGACTGATTCATTTCTATTTAGTCTTGTGATGTGCAGCTTTGTTCAGAGCATTAAGGCCCAGCAAAGATTACTGAGGTCATAGAGTCCTGATGAAACCTGTGTGCTTATAGAAACTGAGACCAGATGAACCAGAATAGAAGGACATTAAAATGAAGTGTCAGCTACACAAAGGCAAAGCTATTCAGTTGTTGCTGTGAGTTATTTAAATGGAGGATGGAGTCAGACTTTAAGCTGCTGGACTCAGTCACTATATCCTGTTGTCCTCATAGAACCTGGACACACAGACTCACCTGTGACACAGTGACACACAGTGTGGGCTACACACACATTAGAAAGTGGATCAGTCACACTTGTGCAATCATTTGTTGTGCTGGGAAACCATGAACACTGTGAATCACATTAATGGCTTTGTTACAGCAACATTCAATCATGAGTTCAAAAGTAGTGTATTGTGTACTTATTTTAATAGTACTGCAGTATGAGAAGTGCAACATTCAGTGTGCAGAAACAGATCAGGTGCTTTCTAACAGCAGTGTTCCCTTTAACACAGCAGCAGTTCAAATATTTCTGTCAGTCTGAGCTGAAACATGAATCTAATCAAATATCAAATCAAAGTTCTTTGCCTCTGCCAGGACGTTAACATTTGATCTAGTTTTTTACAAAGTTCCCTCAGCGTCCAGAGCCACCAACATACCTTTGATCAACAGCAAGTGAACATTTATAAATGTGTGTTTGCAGAACAGGAAGCAGCAGAACTATTGTTCTGTTATCAGGCAGCAGCACAAACGCTCATCAGCTCATTTACTGTGCAGGACTTTGAGTGTGTGAAGTGTGTGTTTGTGCTGGATTTCCTTTGGAGAATCTCAGTCAGAAACCAGACAAAGAAAAACTCTTTCAACAGTCCAGGTTGAGTTGACAACATGAACTGCATTTATCTTCCTCTGACTGACATGTTCTTCCTCCTCTGCACCGAGCCAGCTGCTAAGACTCACAAGCTCATTGACATTTTCTGATGATAAAGAAACTCTCTTCTTCTGCACAATATGAGCAGCAACAGAGAAGAAGCTTTCACAGGTACAGATGTTGCAGCTGTGGCCAAGTACATGTGCTGCATGTTGGAGCAGCACTCTAATGGACAGGCCTCTGTACTGATGGTGGGCTCTGCTCTGTATCCACCACACTGTTCTCAGCTGAGTCTTCCTCCTGTTCACAATCACACTCTGATCAAGCATGTTCATGTTGTAACGCCGTGGCTTTCGTAGTCTCTCCTTTTTCTACAGCTCATGTGTTCTTCTTGTGATGCTGCGTCTTGAGGCTCATACATGCCGTCATTTGTTGATCCTAAGAACGTTCCTCAGACCGACTTCTTCAACAACAGATAACTTTAGTTGTATCAACACTGCCTCCTGGAACAGTTTAAAATGAACATGTCAAAGATCTGTACCTGTCTCCATGTTTCTGTCCCCGCCCCTTTCTCTCTGTCCTGGGTCATGTGAGCGCTGCAGTAGTATTAGGCCCACCCTCAATGCTCCCATTGGCTGAGATGCATAATGACGCCCATTTCAAGCCAGCACTGATCAACATCCCTCCTGTGACCCATGGCTGTTATATTCAGAGCCAGTGAGCACTTTCACAATAATCATGATTTTAAAAACTGTGATTAAAATAATTGCTGACGTTAATCAGTTAATGAGTTAACGAGATTATAACAGGTTAAGTTGCCCTAATAATTAGACTTTGGTGACAAACTGATGTGATCTCCATGTTTCCTTTGTTGGACTGTGGGCGAGTGTCAGAACTGAATGTACTGAGTAACATGTGGAGTTTAAACATGTGTCAGTTCCAGTTTTAGAGCTCTAAAGTGCAGCTATCATGTTAGGAATATGTTAGGAATAGACAGGAACACTGAGCACACTGAGGTCAAATCTTTATTTTACCACTCGCTGCATTCTTGATGTTCATGAATTCAGCAGCTTCATGATTGTCTGCAGCATTAATCTCATATTTCCATTAAAGTGTTGAATTTGACTGATGTTCTTTATGATCTCTGGCACCAGTTCATCTGTAGGCTGAGCTCAGTCCATCCATTTAGTGAAATGATGTTTAAAGTTCTCCTTGTTCTGTGAGCGTGCACAGATCCTGAAGCAGAAAGCCTGGGTTACAGAGAAATGATCATCACTGTGATGATGCTCACCATCTCTGACTGGGATTTGAGGTTTTGTCAAAGCAGCAAAGAAAGCCTGGCTATGTTGGACTGGGTGTGGCAGCAGCTCCCAGTTTGAGTTCAGGAGACAGACGCCCTCTCTACTTTGAAGATCAGCTTCAAACTTTCCTTTTTGATAAAACTTATAGGTCGAGCTGGATCAGGTGACCCTGAACCATCCCTTAGTTATGCTGCTATAGGCTCGGGCTGTTGGTGGACTTCCCATGATGCTCTGCTTTCTTCTCCCCTCTTTTCACTCCTGATGCTTTTATATGTCACTACTGCATGTCCTTAACTTTTGTCTCTCTGTTTTGTTCTTGTCTCTCTGAGCTCATCTCTTCTCTTTCCCCTCACCCTGCAACCAGTCATGGTAGATGCTCCTCCTGGAGCCTGTTTTCACTGGTAGGATCTTTGTGTCAAAGGGAGTTCTTCTTCCCACCATCACCAAGTGCTGCTCACACTGGTGGCGGTTACCTTACACTGTTAAACAGCTTCAGATGACTGTTGTTGTCTGTTGGGTATTGTCACTTATAAATAAAGTTATAATGGATGGATAGATGTTATTGTGACAAAGAGAAAACAACTGTTGACAGATAGATTGTTGTTTTGTGTGTCTGCAGTCTGTCAGGCTGTCTGATCACAGAGGAAGGCTGTACTTCTCTGGCCTCAGCTCTGAGCTCCAACCCCTCCCATCTGAGAGAGCTGGACCTGAGCTACAACCATCCAGGTCTCTCAGGAATGAAGCTGCTGTCGGCTGGACTGAAGGATCCAGGCTGGAGACTGGACACTCTCAGGTATGGAGAGAAAATCTGATAGAGGAGGAAGAGCTGGAAACATTTCCCGTGTCTTTCACTCACTTCCTGTTTGTTTCCTGCAGATGACACATGAACAATCACACATGCAGGAATATTTTCAGGGACAGACACACTAGTCTAGCTGGATAGTTCATGGATATTTATGTAGGGGTCCCCAAGGAGTCTGTTTGCAGGAACATTTAGGTCACAGGTGTACCTGATATAGATGCCAGTGTACCTAATAAAGTGTCAGCTAACATTTGGAAATGGAAGCTTAAATAATGACAAACTGTACATTCACAGCTGAATTCACAATAAATTTGTTCTGAAGTGCACATTTTTCTGTTATTGTTCTCAAACAACAGAATGAGAATGAAATATTGATTCTAAGAGGGCCCATAAACAGCATTAGCTTAGCAGCATTAGCTTATCAGAGTTTCTATCATGGTCACAGAAATCTTTAGCAGAGAAAAGTGGCCTACTTAGCAATAACTGCTCAAGTTGTATAAAGAAAGGGAAAACAGTATTAGCATTAGCTGCTAATGGCAGCTTACTTAGCATAAACTCTTCACATCTTTATAATGCAAGGGAAAGGAGTCACTCATGGAAGCCTATTTAGCATTAACGTCTCACATCATTTTAAAACAAGAGAAAAGGGTATTAGCATAAGCTACTAATGCTTATTCACCTCAAATTAGCTTTAGCTGCTAATGGTAGCCTACTTAGCATTAACTCCTCACTAATATAATGCTAATTCATATCAAATTAGCATTAGCTGCTCATATTGTTATAAGGAAAGAGAAAACAATATTAGCATTAGCTACTAATAGTTATTCAGCCCTAATTAGAATAAGCCTCTAAAAGCAGCCTACTTAGCATTAACTCCTCACATCGTTGTTACCCAACGGGAAAGAGTATTAGTATTAGCTACTATCATTTTTAATAAGTAAGAGAAAACAGTGTTAGCATTATTGAATAATGGTAATTCACACTAAATTAGAATTACCTATTTACAAGAGCGTACTTAGAATTAGCTGCTCACATTGTTAAAAAGTAAGGGAAAACAGTATTAGTATTAGCACATAATGCTAATTCACGTCAAAGTAGCATTAGTTAATAATGGCAGCCTACTTAGCATTAACTGCTCACTAATATAATGCTAATTCACATCAAATTAGCATTAGCTGCTCACATTGTTAAAAGGGAAAACAATAATAGCATTAGCTGCTAATAATTATTCACCTAATTAGAGTTAGCCCCTAATGGCAGCCTAGTTAGCATTAACTCCTGACATCGTTATAATGCAGGGGAAAAGGGTTACCATTATCGGATAATGCTAATTTACATCAAATTAACAATAGTTAATAATGGTAGACTTCGTATCACTAGCTGCTGTCATTCTTACAAAGCAAAGGAAAACAATATGAGCATTAGCTGCTAATGCTTTTTCATCTAAAATTAGCATTAGCAGCTAATGGCAGCCTACTTAGCATTAACTCCTCACTAATATAATGCTAATTCACGTCAAATTAGCATTAGCTGATAGCATCAGCCTACCTAGCACTAGCTGTTCACATTGTTAAAAGGGAAGAGAAAACGATATTAGCATTAGCTACTAATAATTATTCACCCCTAATTAGAATTAGCCGCTAATGGCAGTATACTTAGCATTAACTCCTCACATTGTTATAATGTAAGGGAAAAGAATTAGCATTATCTAATAATGTTGACCTTGGCCCACTGAAAAAGTTCAGAACTAAAGATTTAGGAGTGTTTCTCGATAGCTCTTTCTCATTTGAGAAACAAATAAATTCTGTTATTAAAACCAGCTGTAAGGTTTATATTGTTGATTGATGCTTAGAAATATTTACTCATATATGCTTAGAGTTGTATAATTGATTGCATAATGATAGAGGTTTGATCCTTAGTAGTGTGTAAAGACTCTGTGTGCCTTCCACAGTGCTCTGGCATGCACACACCACTTGGGGCCATGAGAGAGGTCGTACCCTCTCTTACTGATTTATGGTGTAGGACAGGGGTCTCAAACTCAATTTAGCTGGGGGCCGCTGCAGGCAGAGTCTGGGTGAGGCTGGGCCGCATTAGGTTTTCCACAAGAAAGGCATGGTTAAAAAATTCCAATCTTCTCAAATCTCTTTATTTTTATTTTTTAACACAAAGTATGAAAAATAAATAAACAAATTAAGAATTAATAAGAAAATAAATCAATCTGTAATACATAAATAAAATAATAATAAGATGTTTTTAGTCAGTGAACTTGTGTGTATCTTTCAGGCTTCTATATCTGCTGTATTTAGATTGAAATGTCTGTATTAACAGTTCTATAACCTTCTTCTGAACATGAATGGAACACTGTAGAAAATGAACTGTTCTTCTGAACATGGCTTCTCTTGCCTACTCCTTGCTGCTAGAGACTAGAGATGGCACGATACCACTTTTTTATGTCCGATACCGATACCAATATCATAAATTTGGATATCTGCCGATACCGATATGAATCCGATATAGTGTTTTTTAATCAACAAAACTGTTTTTTAAAATATCTTGCTGCATTTTGCAAGTCTGCAAGTTCATACTCAAGTTTAAAACAACAACTACACTAAAGCTATTCTGTTATACCTGTATACAAAAAAAACATTTCATAGTTCAGCAATACTGATCAATCTAATAAACTTAGACCTACACCATCCTCCCTATTCTGGTATTTTAAAGAGTACTTAGCGTAAATATTAAGCAACCTAACTAATAGGGTTCCAACTCCCAGCAACAACAAAAATAAATAAATAAAATATAGGGAACCACCCCTCACGCTCCACCTCATGATGATTAAGCGACGTAATCAACCTTAATTTGATGCAGTGTGAATAAAAATGCACAGAAATCAATTACTTTTCAAGAAATATTAAATAGATTCAACATCTTTCTTCAACAAAATTGCAGACTGCACAGATGGTACCTTCCCAAAGTAAAAAGTACTATAGCTTACTAGGGTATATATATTAGACTTAATAGTCACTATATACAGTAATTGACTTCTATTCATTTTACATCAAATTAAAACTTTGGGTGTAAGATTCAGATAATTATTTATTAAAAGCTCGACATTTTAAATGAGAATAAGAAAGAAAAGTATGTCTTTGTGCCCCCTTTTCCCAGTTAATGCCCTATCGGCCCCCCTGGCTAAACTTTGCTAGAGTTTAGCCGCCCCTGCACAGTTACCAGCCATCAGCTACGTAGAAAAAGATCCTGGTGTAGAAAGTAATATTAAATAAATTGTAACAACAGCTTATCAAGTTTAAACGTGCTGCTGTTGTTCAGCCGCTGGTTTCCTCTTTCTGGTGCAAAGTGGGCCAAAAACAAAGAAGAGAGACGGACTCGCGACAGAAAAGCCGATCAGCTGATCATTAAGCAGTTTCATGATTGAAGTAGCAGCAAGAAGAGGCAGTCGCTTGTTAAGCTTAACGTGGGAATGCTTTACAAACATTCAGAGATGGACTTACACACTTGCTTTACTTCTCTCGGGGATAACTTTGTCGAAGATGAAATGCCAGGTTGCTAGCGAAGCTCCACATGCTATCCAGACCACAGACAGGTCCCGCATGCCACAGCCGCTCTATCACGTGATGCATACTGCTCCGACGTGCTAACGTGCTGAGGTGAGTTACGGCGTGTTGCAAGTTTTGTGAGGTGCTTTCGTGATATTTAATGGATCGGATTAAATTTTTTATTTTTCTCCGATATCCGATCCAGTAATTTAGGTCAGTATCGGACCGATACGATACGTAATATCGGATCGGTCCATCTCTACTAGAGACCTGGCAGCGTTTCCTCTCGCATAGCCGAGCCAGATTTGGCCTGAGGGAGGAAGCAGTTGCGACCCTCAGTATGTCTTGAAGCTGATCATCCGTAAGTCTGGACCTGTACTTGGACTTATTGAAGTTCAAAGTGGAGAAGAGCTTTTGGCACAAGTATGTGCTACCAAAAAGGCACATGGTCCGCTTGAACATTCGGGAAAGCCGAGGGAAACTAGGGCTCAAGTCTCTCAAAAATTGTCCAAGCTTGTCTGCTTTTCCACTCACCTCCCTGAACTTTGCTTT
Organism: Rhamphochromis longiceps; assembly: GCF_057381845.1. Classification (NCBI taxonomy): domain Eukaryota; kingdom Metazoa; phylum Chordata; class Actinopteri; order Cichliformes; family Cichlidae; genus Rhamphochromis; species Rhamphochromis longiceps. The sequence goes on from NW_028187224.1 coordinate 2,196,840, forward strand.
GAGTTCAGAGTTGCACTGCAGCTCAATGAGCTCCATTTGAAGCACAGAAGGGGCATCTTGCACATCAAAGGAGAAGGGGTCCGCAAAAATGTGAAAGGTGGCTCTGTGTGTCTTGAAGTCAGCAAATCTGTGATCAAATTCCTCCTGTAGCCTCAAAATGACATCAACATACTCGTCAGCACTGAATGGTGTGCCTGCATCCACGAGTGCCTTGCATGCTGGGAAATGGCAAAGGTTTGTCTGAGAGAGCTGAGCTTTCCAGAGCGCCAGTTTTGTGGAGAATGCTCTCACGTTGTCATAGGCAGCACTGACAAGTTGCCCCTGGCCTTGTAACGTCTTGTTCAGTACATTAAGCTCATGTGTCATATCAACAAGAAAAGCTGAGTCCATGAGCCATTTGGGATGAGTTAGCACAGGAACACTAACTCCATCCTTCTCCATGAAGGCTTCACTTCTGCTCTCAACTCAAAAAGTCTCTTTAATACATTTCCCCTGCTGAGCCAACGTACCTCAGTGAAGTCGAGCACATCCCCATATTCTGACTCCATTTCCTCTAAAAAAGCACAGAACCTTCGGTGCTTTAAGCCCCTGGATCTGATTTGGTTGATGCATTTCACAACAATAGACATCACATTGTCAAACTTCAGGCATTTGCTGCAAAGGACCTGCTGATGGATGATGCAGTGCAGAGCAATGGCCTCCTCCACGCCTTCCTCTTCCAGTTTGTTTTGTGCCACCAGTCCATGTTTCCTCCCTGTCATTGATGGCGCTCCATCTGTTGTTATTCCAACAAACCTCTTCCATGGCAAACCAACATTCTCAATGGCATCACACAGCTTGTAAATATCTGCTGAGCGGTGGTCTGGCCATGCATTGGAATTACTGTGAGCAGCTCCTCCATCACTTCAAAACTGTCATCAACACCACGGACATACATTGGGAGCTGGGCAGTGTCGGTGATGTCTGTGGTCTCATCAAGAGCGACTGAGTATACACTGAAAC